>NC_134267.1:24167994-24471827 GCF_031893055.1 Leptodactylus fuscus | reverse complement strand
AAATACGGTAACATAAACAGAATATTCCCAAAATGGTATCAATACAAAGTCAGGTCATCCTGCAAAATCTAAGCCCTTACACAATTCCATTGACAGAAAATGATAGATGTGAGTCTGGGAAAGAAACGATAGAGAAAAAAAAAAACGTTATTGCAAAAATTACTGAAGAAAAACCCAAACTGTATATATTTGGTATTAATTCGTACTGAGGAGGGCGGGAGGAGACGGAGCGACCCGCGGAGCCGATCACATGATTTGGAGGTTGTGATGTCACTGGAACCCCCGGGGCCATTTTATTTAAGTGACAAAAACAAGGTACATTCACTATAATAGGTTGTCCGATTTTTTCCACGGCGGCTGTTTGGCGACCCAACACCACAGCTCCACCTAAAAAGGATCTAAAAACACTGAAATAGAAAACTTTGCGTCGGTCTCTGACGTTTCGGCGAGGACTGTCCAGGGCTCACAGAGGAATGTTCAGACTGGACACAACAGTAACGACCCCTCAGCTGTGAGCAGTCTAATCTGCGCAGGTTCTCTGTCACTGGAGAGTTTCCATTCACCGCCAGCCAGCAGAGATCTAGAAGAAATCCAGCCATGGAGTCCATGAAGAATTTCTCCTATAGATGTCACTTATATAAATGTAAACAGAACACGAACCCCCATCAGTCTGTGTCCAGGGAGTCGCAGTCTGCAGCCAGACCTCAGCCCCCCCCCCGGAGCCCCCCCGGAGCCCCCCCGGAGCCCCCCTATAACACCTCCTGTCACTCACATCTCTCACTGTCCCGCGCAGCCCTCTCACAGGGGACGGCCGGGAAAACCTCGTGACACGGGATCAGCCAATCACATCGCGCTCCGGCACCCACGTGCTAAACTAACGCGGAAATACAAGAGCTGAACGAGGAGCGGTCACCATGGCAACACACTCTTACTGGGTAGGGCTGTCCTAAGCAGTGCCTGATCGTGAGATCTGTGCGGCCACCGACTGTACAGCCAATGAGTGACGATGTAACTACTTATTATTGTACATTAGCTTGTAGTATTACGGAGGACTCGGGCGTTAGATAGGTAAGATTCGTAAGACACAATTAAACGCGACAGGCAGCGTATAAGACAGACTAGCGTAAGGTCTTGGCAGAAGGACCCCGGGCTTCCTACAGATAGGACTCAATTTGTGCAAGGGGGTAAGTGACAGGTTATGTTATTATTCTCCACCTCATTGATGGGGGGCGCTGTGTATTGTATCAGCTGTGATAGACAGGACCACTGTAAGCCAGAGAGGTCACAGCTATAGTATATACTGTATACTATATACATAGAAGAGTCCTGGGAACACAATGTAAGAATGTCAGTAATCAAATCAAATGAGCTGCGCTCACTATTCTGCTGGTGCAGTCACTGTGTACATACATTACATTACTTATCCTGTACTGATCCTGAGTTACATCCTGTATTATACTCCAGAGCTGCGCTCACTATTCTGCTGGTGCAGTCACTGTGTACATACATTACATTACTTATCCTGTATTATACTCCAGAGCTGCGCTCACTATTCTGCTGGTACAGTCACTGTGTACATACATTACATTACTTATCCTGTACTGATCCTGAGTTACATCCTGTATTATACTCCAGAGCTGCGCTCACTATTCTGCTGGTACAGTCACTGTGTACATACATTACATTACTTATCCTGTATTATACTCCAGAGCTGCGCTCACTATTCTGCTGGTACAGTCACTGTGTACATACATTACATTACTTATCCTGTATTATACTCCAGAGCTGCGCTCACTATTCTGCTGGTGCAGTCACTGTGTACATACATTACATGACTTATCCTGTATTATACTCCAGAGCTGCGCTCACTATTCTGCTGGTGCAGTCACTGTGTACATACATTACATGACTTATCCTGTATTATACTCCAGAGCTGCGCTCACTATTCTGCTGGTGCAGTCACTGTGTACATACATTACATTACTTATCCTGTACTGATCCTGAGTTACATCCTGTATTATACTCCAGAGCTGTGCTCACTATTCTGCTGGTACAGTCACTGTGTACATATATTACATTACTTATCCTGTATTATACTCCAGAGCTGCGCTCACTATTCTGCTGGTACAGTCACTGTGTACATACATTACATTACTTATCCTGTACTGATCCTGAGTTACATCCTGTATTATACTCCAGAGCTGCGCTCACTATTCTGCTGGTGCAGTCACTGTGTACATACATTACATTACTTATCCTGTATTATACTCCAGAGCTGCGCTCACTATTCTGCTGGTACAGTCACTGTGTACATACATTACATTACTTATCCTGTATTATACTCCAGAGCTGCGCTCACTATTCTGCTGGTACAGTCACTGTGTACATACATTACATTACTTATCCTGTACTGATCCTGAGTTACATCCTGTATTATACTCCAGAGCTGCGCTCACTATTCTGCTGGTGCAGTCACTGTGTACATACATTACATTACTTATCCTGTATTATACTCCAGAGCTGCGCTCACTATTCTGCTGGTGCAGTCACTGTGTACATACATTACATTACTTATCCTGTATTATACTCCAGAGCTGCACTCTCTGTTCTACTGGTTTATGTATAACAGTTGTATATAGAGATGAGTATGTGACATGATATTTAGGATTTTCTATCTATTTCCAGGCTCTGAGTTTGCACAATGTCCCCTGAAGTCACCTTAAACCGAATTGCTCCCGCTCTCTCCCCATTTATATCTAGCGTGGTCAGGAATGGAAAAGTTGGCCTGGATTCCACAAGCTGCCTGCGGATTACTGACCTGAAATCTGGGTATGTTTTACTGAACTCCTGGGTCACTGACACTATTATTTTGGGTATATATGATAGCTTATTTACATTTATATGACCGATCACACCCGCAGCACATCACACTAATCTGTGTAGACAGGGAGCCTGTAAAGAAATTAAAAAAGAGTGGCAAAACAGTGGCTCAGTGGTTAGCACTGCAGCCTTGCAGCGCTGGTGTCCTAGGCTCGAATCCCACCAGGAACAACATCTGCAAGGAGTTTGTATGTTCTCCCCGTGTTTGCGTGGATTTCCTGATAGGAAAAAGAAAAAAAAGGTTCATTGTGATCCCTATATGGGGCTCACAATCTACATTTTCTACAAACTCCTTGCAGATGTTGTTCCTGGAGGGATACGAACACAGGACTACAGTGCTGCAAGGCTGCAGTGCTAACCACTGAGCCACCACGTTGCCCTAGCAAGGAATTTTTTCCCTGAAATGGGGCAATTGGCATGAGCCTCATGGGGTTTTTTGCCTTCCCCTGGATCAACACTGTAGGGATTGTAGAGTTATAGGTTGGACTTGATGGACTAATGTCTTCATCCAACCTCATTTACTATGTAACTATGTGAGATAGAAACTTCCCATTCGCTGCAGCGCTGTCTCTGCCATCATATTTTTACTCTTACTCTGCTTCTTCACTACCACATGTATTCTGATCTGTCTTTAAAGGGATTCTACCATTAAAAATATTTTTGTGGATAAGACATCGGAATAGCCTTTAGAAAGGCTATTTGTCTCTTACCTTTAGACGTGGTCTCCGCTGCGCCGTTCCTCAGAAATACCGTTTTTTTACCGGTATGCAAATGAGTTCTCTCGCAGCGCTGCCAGAGAAGTGTCTCCAAGTGCCGCCTCCTTCTTCGTCCGCCACGTCATCTTCAATGTCTTCTTCTGGCGCAGACTCGTAAGACATTGAAGATGACGCGGCGGACGAAGAAGGAGGCGGCGCTTGGAGACACTTCTCTGGCAGCGGTGGGGAGAACTCATTTGCATACCGGTAAAAACCGGTATTTCTAAGGAACGGCCCGGCGGAGACCACTTCTAAAGGTAAGAGACGAATAGCCTTTCTAAAGGCTATTCTGACGTCTTATCCACAAAAAAAAATGTTTTAATGGTAGAATCCCTTTATTCTGTCTTGGGACATCCAGATAGATTCAGCAGAGATTTAAGAGTGATCGTCAGTTTAACACGCAGGGAGGGGGGTGAATTAGTGGAGAAAGCATTTTGCTCCGGTATATGGAAAAGGGTCACCACCAAAGGGTCAACAAATTTGACCCTTTTATGGTGCATGGGATGAAATCTGTAGTGAATCGACAGCCCCGTCCACTCTAGATATGTGGCAGTATCTGCACTGGATATATTGTGGTTTACCTCACGAGTCCCCACTATATAGCTAGGGGGCAGTCTTTGCTGTCCCTATAAGTCAGCCACTATCTCTGATGGTCTGATGATTTAGTAATTGTATTGTGTTCACACTAAGCTGTTGTCTGTTAATGCTGGTGAAACCTGTAGGGATAGGATCAGATGGCAATGCTGTAGTCTTGTAGTTTAGCAGAATGTGATGTAGCAGAGCCGCACCTGTAGTTGATGGGATGTTAGCTGTGGTCGTGCAAATTCGACCACTTGTTGTATTAGTGCTGCGGGTACTGGTGTAGTGTAGTTCGGAGTTCCTGATGTAGTGGAGATGCTGGGACCGCTTGGTGTAGTGGAGATGCTGGGACTGCTTGATGTAGTGGGGTTGCCAGGAACTCTTGGTGTAACAGAGCTGCTGGGACCTTTTGGTGCAGTGGAGTTGCGGGGATCTCTTAGCGTAGAGAGGTTGCTGGGACCTCTTTATATAGCGGAGTTGCAGGGACCTCTTTATATAGCGGAGTTGCTGAGACCTCTTGGTGTAGCGGAGTTGCTGGGACCTCTTTATTTAACAGAGTTACAGGGATCTCTTGTTGTAGTGAGGTTGCTGGGACCTCTTGTTGTAGTGGAGTTGCAGGGATCTCATGTTGTAGCGGAGTTGCAGGGACCTCTTGTTGTAGCGGAGCTGCAGGGACCTCTTTATTTAGTCGAGTTGCAGGGACCTCTTTATGTAGTGGAGCTGCAGGGACCTCTTGTTGTAGCGGAGTTGCTGGGACCTCTTGTTGTAGCGAGGTTGCTGGGACCTCTTGTTGTAGTGGAGCTGCAGGGACCTCTTGTTGTAGCGGAGTTGCTGGGACCTCTTGTTGTAGCGAGGTTGCTGGGACCTCTTTATTTAGCGGAGCTGCAGGGACCTCTTGCTATAATGGAGCTGCGGCAACCTCTTGGTGTAGCGGAGTTGTCCACTTCACTTCTTCACTTATTATGTTCCATTGATCCCGAAAGTTGTCGACCTTTCACAAAGTAACGACACGTGTAACGTCCGATCCCGGAGATTGGAGGCGCTGATGTAATAATAATAATAAACTTTATTTATATAGTGCCAACATATTCCGTAGCACTTTACAAATCAAAGGGATGCAGAATTGAGGTCTAGTTGTGCAGATGAGACGTACGGCTGCGCGGGCAGATTGTGTCTCTGACTCTCATGTTTTGTGGTGTCTCTCTGCTGAGCTAGGCCTCACATGACCCGTGGCGTCTTCTCCTCTCTGTGCTCTCCTGTATACTCTGATACTTCATGTAATAGAAGAGAATACGGATCTGGAATCCCTCCCTCTGGACACATTGTCTAAAGCAAGGGTGCCCAATACGTCGATCGCGAAGGAAGTACGGGTCGATTGCGTGACGCAGCCAGAAGCGTTCATTGCAGGTGCGGTCTGCTGTGTGGGCGGGCCTGGGCTGTAGCCCCGCCTAGTTCCTGTGTCAAACTGGAGAGCGGGAAGCGTCATGCCCTAGAGCTGCTGCTGCTTCTGTCCTGTGTGTCAGACTACCAGGGAAGACTTCCCTCTGCTCCGCGAAACACGGGACAGTTTTAGCAGCAGCTCCAGGGGATAACACGCTCTCCAGTCTCCAGGCAGCTGCGGGCGGGAGCCTTCCAGGCTGGGGGTCTGTGCTGCGGGCACCGGCATTACTGGCAGTGGTGTCGGCTCTGTGCTGTGTGGCCGGGCAGTGCCATGTGAGCTCTGAGCCAATCAGAACATCTGCATCAGAGCAGGCCCCGCCCTTAGACTTGTTAAGCCCCACCCAGTCTTGTTAGACTTGTGGGCCCCGCCCACACAGCAGACCCAGGCCCCGCCCACACAGTAGATCATTTTGACTTGGTCAATTTATAAGTAGCTCAACCCCTGTACAAGTGTGAGCACCCCTGGTCTAAAGTGAAGATGTCTAAAGCGACAAATAACCAAAATAACAATTCTACCGCAAAATGGAGAGGAAATGTGTCCAGAGTCTCGGTCTACAGTGACACCCTTCAAGGCCCCGCCCATGCTGATGCGTAGCCAATATTTAACCATGTAATACTATGGGGATGAGGGGGAGCAGCTGTGACATCTGAGCTTCTGTGTGTGCTGCTGTGAGAGAGGAGAGGGAGCCCCAGCGAGAGAGTGTCCGACCTTCTTCTCACAGCAGAGCACTGTACAATAATGCTATGCACCTTTACTCTCTTGGGGCTTTGCTTTAAGCACACATCTTAACAGGTAAATTTGTCTCAGTCATCTCCTGCTGATATACACAGTCCAGTCCTATTAATGTGACCACCGCCTTCTTTTGACGTCAACGTTAAATAACCAATGGCAGAAGGCACGTGTCATCAGCCATCTGGGTGCACTCATCATTGTGGAAGGCACGATGGATCAACACAAGTATTCATCTATCCTTGCGGACCATGATCACCCCTACATGTGAATTGTTTTTCCTCAGAATGATGACATCTACCAGCAGGACAATGCGATGTGTCATAAAGCTCACAGTGTACGTGTGTGGTTCGAGGAGCACCAGGATGAGTTTACTGTACCCCCCTTGGCCAGCAAATTCCCCGGACTTGAACCCAATCGAGAATCTGTGGGACCACCTCGATTGGGTTGTTCGCGCCATAGACGCTCAACCGCATAACCTAGCGCAGCTGGCCACGGCACTGGAGTTGGCATGGCTCAACATCCCAGTGACATCAACACAACATCCCCTCTCTTCCTGCACGTCTCACAGCGGTCCGCTCTGCCAAAGGTGGTTATTTTGGATTTTGACAGGTGGTCACATTAATGTGACTGGACTGTGTAGTTGCACAGCTCGTTGCAGTGGTAGCCATCTTTCATTCTCCTTGTAGATGAGGAGACCTCAGATCTCCGGGCAGGTAGGGTGGGGAGTAGATTGTGAGATCTTCTTTACCTCGTGTCTTGGTGGTGGTTGTCCTTGGTCATTTTGCAGTCACTGAATTTGTCTTTTTATCCTTTCAGATGCACCTCCCTGACCCCTGGACCCAGCTGTGATCGCTTCAAACTGCACATACCATATGCCGGGGAGACCCTGAAATGTAAGTATCTGCTTATGGGGTTATAATATGGGGTCAATCTCCTGCTCCAGCATTAATACGGTCAATAGTCAGGACCTGAAATTGAACATGCTGACAGGAAGAGCAGCAGAGATGCAGATACAGGAGAGCAGGTCTCATCTAGTAAAGTTATCTACACATAAGAGAGACAGACATGTCCTAAGCTCTGCAGCTGCTCTGCTCTCCTGGATGAGCTTGTCAGGCCTGCTACATGTAGTCAGATGGTAATGATAAGTGTCCTGGTGGGTTTGATGGCTGAGACCCCCTCCAGTCACTCCTCTGCTGCACTAATTCTTATTGGTTGATTGCACAGTAGAGTCACTTTGTACACAAGGACCAGGGACATGGTACGGAGCTACCGAGAGTGTGTGAGTACAGCGTTGGGCATGATAGAGGGATATTCTGAGAACGAACCAAATGAACAGCAGAGGGCACCATAACAAGCCTGCACATGTCACTCATGTCAGTGTGGACGAGAGTAGGTGGGAATTACTGCGGCCAATTAATTGACCCTGCTAATGCAGCTACAGTCCTATGAAAAAGTTTGGGCACCCCTATTAATCTTAATCATTTTTAGTTCTAAATATTTTGGTGTTTGCAGCAGCCATTTCAGTTTGATACATCTAATAACTGATGGACACAGTAATATTTCAAGATTGAAATGAGGTTTATTGTACTAACAGAAAATGCGCAATATGCATTAAACCAAAATTTGACCGGTGCAAAAATATGGGCACCTCAACAGAAAAGTGACATTAATATTTAGTACATCCTCCTTTTGCAAAGATAACAGCTTCTAGTCGCTTCCTGTAGCTTTTAATCAGTTCCTGGATCCTGGCTGAAGGTATTTTGGACCATTTCTTTCTACAAAACAATTCAAGTTCAGTTAAGTTTGATGGTCGCCGAGCATGGACAGCCCGCTCTCAAATGATCTGAAAACAAAGATTGTTCAACATAGTTGTTCAGGGGAAGGATACAAAACGTTGTCTCAGAGATTTAACCTGTCAGTTTCCACTGTGAGGAACATAGTAAGGAAATGGAAGACCACAGGGACAGTTCTTGTTAAGCCCAGAAGTGGCAGGCCAAGAAAAATATCAGAAAGGCAGAGAAGAAGAATGGTGAGAACAGTCAAGGACAATCCACAGACCACCTCCAAAGAGCTGCAGCATCATCTTGCTGCAGATGGTGTCACTGTGCATCAGTCAGCAATACAGCGCACTTTGCACAAGGAGAAGCTGTATGGGAGAGTGATGAGAAAGAAGCCGTTTCTGCACGTACGCCACAAATAGAGTTGCCTGAGGTATGAAAAAGCATATTTGGACAAGGCAGCTTCATTTTGGAAACAAAAATTGAGTTGTTTGGTTATAAAAAAAGGCGTTATGCATGGCGTCCAAAAAGAAACAGCATTCCAAGAAAAACACATGCTACCCACTGTAAAATTTGGTGGAGGTTCCATCATGCTTTGGGGCTGTGTGGCCAATGCCGGCATCGGGAATCTTGTTAAAGTTGAGAGTCGCATGGATTCCACTCAGTATCAGCAGATTCTTGAGAATAATGTTCAAGAATCAGTGACGAAGTTGAAGTTACGCCGGGAATGAATATTTCAGCAAGACAATGATCCAAAACACCGCTCCAAATCCTCAGGCATTCATGCAGAGGAACAATTACAATGTTCTGGAATGGCCATCCCAGTCCCCAGACCTGAATATCATTGAACATCTGTGGGATGATTTGAAGCGGGCTGTCCATGCTCGGCGACCATCTAACTTAACTGAACTTGAATTGTTTGTCCAAAATACCTTTATCCAGGATCCAGGAACTGATTAAAAGCTACAGGAAGCGACTAGAGGCTGTTATCTTTGCAAAAGGAGGATCTACTAAATATTAATGTCACTTTTCTGTTGAGGTGCCCATACTTTTGCACCGGTCAAATTTTGGTTTAATGCATATTGCACATTTTCTGTTAGTACAATAAACCTCATTTCAATCCTGAAATATTACTGTGTCCATCAGTTATTAGATATATCAAACTGAAATGGCTGTTGCAAATACCAAAATATTTAGAACTAAAAATGATTAAGATTAATAGGGGTGCCCAAACTTTTTCATAGGACTGTATATGAGAGATCACTGCAGCAGTTTCCTTCCTTTCCTTCCTTTCCCTCCCTCCCTTCCTTTCCTTCCCTTCCTTCCTTCCTTCCTTCCTTCCTTCCTTCCTTCCTTCCTTCCTTCCTTCCTTCCTTCCTTTCCTTTCCTTCCTTCCTTTCCTTCCTTCCTTCCTCGTTTCCTTCCTCCCTCTCTTCCCTTCCCTGTGTCAGCTGTAGAAGGTATTACTGTGGCCATTTACTTCATCCCTGCAGTTATCAGCTTTAGGACTAGTTCACGCAGTTTTTTGGCAGTGGATTTGGACATAGAATCTGCCTCAAAAACGGCTCCCATTGATTTCACTGGGAGCCGCTCGCTTTTTTTTTTTTCCGTAAGCTAGTAGCGGAAAAAAGAAGCGACACGCCCTACCTTGCTGCGGATTGTGCAGCTAAATCTGCCGCGGTGTCCGCGGCTCGAGCCACGCTCCAGTGTAGGCCCATTCATTCCGGTCTACACAGGAGCAGGATGCCGCAACGGATTGCCAATGCTGCATCGGCAATATGTCGTGGCGAGCGGCGCTGAATGTTCACACGGCAGAGAAGGTTTTCGTGACCTTTTCCTCTGTCAACATTCCCTTAGAAGGTACATCTAGGTATATCTGTAGCTATTTACTTCTTCCCTTCTGATGTCAGCTGCTGCCCTTTACTACCTTCCTGTGATCACAGCAGCAATGGCATGGCTTCCAGTAGTGAGCTAGTAAGGTTGTATCTTTCTGTAAATTGGGGTCCCAGAAATTGATCCCCCCCCCCCAGCAGATGTTTATGGTCTATCCCGCGGATATGCTATACATGTCTGTGCTTGACCAACGCAAATACTTATACATTCCCTCTGCCATTTCCCTGGTCCGGGGAGAAATAGAAAGAGCAATCATGTGTTTGTGTGTCGGCTCTCGGTTGGTCTTTTCCTGCCAGCGCCCCGCTGAATATCAGAATGTCGCAGCAGCAGCGGGCTTTGTTGTAGAGCAGGAGAGCGGATTAGCGCATTGTCCAGGGTAATTAGCATTGGCATTGGTAATTTGCATGTAGTCTGGTCTAATTAGCATGTTACCTGCCTCCAACATGGAGCCTTTCCTGCGTGACGGTGGGAGATGGCGGTAGGGCGGGATTTTTCCAGTTTATTTAAAGCCGATGACAGAGGTGACGGGACCTCATTCATGTTAATACTACACAATGTCATGTTCTCTGGAATCTAATGTAAGGCCGGCCTCCTGTGATGCCCTTGTGTTCTGGCAGCACCGATCTCTGCGGCTAAACTTAGTGTGTCCAAGAATAGCTGTAATAACCAGGCACACAATAAGCGTACTATTAACCAGCTGCGCTTGACATTTTTGCCTTTCCCGGTGAGCTCTGCTTCCTGGTAAATGCCACTTTCTCTATTTAGCTTTGTGTGTAGATTATCAGTCGCTGCACTGAATGCTACTCCCACTGCTCACTGCACGTCTGTTTACAAGAACCTCAGGAGTATTCATCCTGACTTCCTGCACAGCATCACTCATTGTACTATGAAATATTCTGCAATTATAGCATCATTATAGTAAAAGTGTACATATATTACATTACTGTCCTGATCCTGAGTTACAACCGTTATTATACTCCAGAGCTGCACTCACTATTCTGCTGGTACAGTCACTGTGTACATACATTACATTACTTATCCTGTACTAATCCTGAGTTACATCCGGTATTATACTCCAGAGCTGCGCTCACTATTCTGCTGGTACAGTCACTGTGTACATACATTACATTACTTATCCTGTATTATACTCCAGAGCTGCGCTCACTATTCTGCTGGTGCAGTCACTGTGTACATACATTACATTACTTATCCTGTACTAATCCTGAGTTACATCCTGTATTATACTCCAGAGCTGCACTCACTATTCTGCTGGTACAGTCACTGTGTACATACATTACTTATCCTGTATTATACTCCAGAGCTGCGCTCACTATTCTGCTGGTACAGTCACTGTGTACATACATTACATTACTTATCCTGTACTGATCCTGAGTTACATCTTGTATTATACTCCAGAGCTGCGCTCACTATTCTGCTGGTGCAGTCACTGTGTACATACATTACATTACTTATCCTGTATTATACTCCAGAGCTGCGCTCACTAATCTGCTGGTGCAGTCACTGTGTACATACATTACATTACTTATCCTGTACTGATCCTGAGTTACATCCTGTATTATACTCCAGAGCTGCGCTCACTATTCCCCTGGTGCAGTCACTGTGTACATACATTACATTACTTATCCTGTACTGATCCTGAGTTACATCTTGTATTATACTCCAGAGCTGCGCTCACTATTCCCCTGGTGCAGTCACTGTGTACATACATTACATTACTTATCCTGTACTGATCCTGAGTTACATCCTGTATTATACTCCAGAGCTGTGCACAATAAAGATGGAGCGGCTCAGGCTAATAGTCCAGTAACCTTTACAGGGAGTCACTGTTGTTATCTGGTTCCTCCTCAGCTACTTGCTGTATATTTGTCATGTTGTATTAGCTCCTGATGCTTTGCTGTATGGCCCGTCATGCGGACTCCTTAGAGAATATCGCCTGGCTAGGACATATGGGGTTGCCATATACTGCAATGGAAAGGACAAGTGACAACTGCAGTGACTGGTTCATGTTTGGGGCTGTGGTTGTCATGTTCTAGTCACTGATGTCCAGGACCAATATCTCTATATAAAGCACAGTGGTGAATTTTGCTGGTTCACCTTGTAGATATCGTCTTCCACCATCGGTTGGTGCTGTATCCCGTGTGCCGGTGTCTCCGGCTGTGCGTGCGGTCAGACCTGTCACGTTCGTCCGCCGCTTCCTTTGCGGTTTTCTTG
This sequence comes from Leptodactylus fuscus, assembly GCF_031893055.1. NCBI lineage: Eukaryota > Metazoa > Chordata > Amphibia > Anura > Leptodactylidae > Leptodactylus > Leptodactylus fuscus. Next base: position 24,459,537 of record NC_134267.1, on the reverse strand, counting down.
CACTCTAACGCTCGCTCTCTTGCCGCACTGACATGGTGGTATTTTTAGCTGTATCGGCCACACTTTGCTATGGGGAGGGGGAGACGTATCTTCATCTGATCATCCACAGGAAGTTTCTGCTGCAGCTCAGCTCCGCCACAGCACATGTTATCTCTCTGCTGCACCGAAACTTCAGGAGGAACGACAGATTTGGCTGAAGAGGAGAAGACTGATAGCACCGGAGGAAATGTTCACTTGTGCGATGTTTCTGTCGATAACAAAATTACTCTGTAAAATCTTCATGGGATGTGATGACGCCTCCCTTGAGTCCCCTATGCCAGGACCTCTTTTTCTGTCCCCCATGATGATATTTCTCTTGCTAGCCCCAAGGCAATGCTGTCCTTGCTAGCCCCATGTCGGTGCCTCTCTTACTGCCCCCGCAGTGATCTCTCTGCTGCCACCTCCATTGTGTTGCCCCTCTTCCTGCCTCCTTGTCACCTTCTCTCTTGCTGCTGCCATAGCAGTGCTACGGTTGCTGTCTTTATGGTGCTGCGTCGTCTCTATGGTGTTACCTTCTTTGAGGCCCCTATGCCAGCACTTCTCTTGCTATTCCACATGATGGCGCCCTCCTTGCTAACCCAGATAACAGTGCTTAACTTGGTAACACCGATGGAGCTTCCTCCATGACAGTGTTGTCCGTAGTAACTCCTTGTCGGTGCCTCTCTTTATGTCGCTATGCCAGTACTTCACTTACCATCCCCCATGTCGGTGCCTCTCTTTATGTCGCTATGCCAGTACTTCACTTACCAACCCCCATGTTGGTGCCTCCCTTTAGGTCACTATGCCAGTACTTCACTTACCAACCCCCATGTTGGTGCCTCCCTTTAGGTCGCTATGCCAGTACGTCACTTACCATCCCCCATGTTGGTGCCTCCCTTTAGGCCGCCATGCCAGTACTTCTCTTGCCAGCCCCCATGTCGGTGCCTTTCTTTAGGCCGCGATGCCAGTACCTCTTTTGCCAACCCCCATCTCTGTGCCTTCTTTGTTACCTCCACAGCGTGCCCCCCACTTACTCCCACAGCAATGCCACCATTATGTTGGTGCCTCCCTCGCTAGTCCCCCATAGTGACACCCATGCCATTCCTACTAGCGCCCCCATGTCTTGTGTCTTATATATTTGGTGCAGGCCGTGCTTTGGGTTGCCTGCAGTGGTTCGTTTATTCTACATCCTGTGAAGAGCAAGGAAATTACAAAAATATCCGTGGTCAGAAAAACCATTGTAGCAGAATTCAGCTGAATAAGGTAAAGGGAGAGAGGAGCGAGGAGTTCAGGACATTAACCTATACACTGCTGGTTCAGAATGATTGGCTGTGAGTGCCGGACATTCACCTGCTATGCTCCACCATTCCCTTTGTTCATTTTTCCTTTATGTTGGCGCTCAGACAATTGCTCCCATCATTGCAAATACTGGGCACAAATCCAAGATAAATTCTTACTTATAGAGAGATCCCTTGTAGGGCGCTGCCCTGGTCTACCCGGTAAGGGGCCGCTCCTTTTATACATGCAGCGCAATAGAAACGGCTTTCCCCAAAATGAAAACATGCAAAATGCAAATACGACAGTGAACCAAAACCTCTACTGTGCAAAGAACCTTCATGCACTAGTCCCATAGATAATACAGCATATAGAATCCCTAAAGGCTTGCTCCCCTTGGGGAAACCACTACTTGCTTCCTGGGTTTCTTGACAATAAGCCAGTTGCAAAGTGTCCCCCTGCTGGGACCCCCAGGGATCTGCTGTAATCTACGGGGAAGCCTAGAAGGAAGTGTTATATTACTCTGCAGCGCCACAGCAGGAGAAACAAAGTATTGCAGTGTCCATTCACATCAATGGGTTGTCTTTCTAATACAGGACAGGTCCTCCAGAAGAAGAAATTAGAGTATGTATTATCAATGTCAGATTCATGGGGGTCCGACTCCTGACACCCTTATGGATCTGTAGGACGCAGCAGCTGTGTTTTTGTGATCGGCATTTGTACATTACAGTCCGTGTAACGTCATGTTGATCTATCATGTAGCTTCTTTGCAGCTCAGTTCCCTTTATATGAATGGGATTGAGCTGCAATTCCCAGCACAGCCACTATACAATGTGCGGCGCTGTGTGGTCATTAGTGAAGAGGCCGAGCACTTGAGAGCTGATCTGTGTCGGACCCCTGGCGATCTGATATTGATGATTTACCCTTAGGACAGATTTTCAGGATCCTAGAATCCCTCAGAATACCCTAATACCCCGAGAGGGGGCTTTGTAAGCAGGACGGCCCCTTTAATGGTCTTTACATTGAGTCAGCGGGGGAGGTTTTGGCTCTGCTGGACATTCTGCAGCTTTGTTTCCTACTTTCTAAGTCTGTCATTTCTGCTGATGTTCTGTATGTATATATGTATATTATAGGGGACATCCTCTTCAATGCACAGTACCCAGAATTACCTCCTGATTTCATCTTTGGGGAAGATGTTGAATTTTTGCCTGAACCATCCGCCCTCCCGGTAAGTTTTAAAGACACTCTGACTTCTCATTAAAGGGATTTTACAGGAATGAAAGGGAAACCCTGACCTCTGCATATGTGATAACACTGTGTGACTTAGCAGGACGGTAAAGGTGCATTTTCTGCCTTCTATTCTATATGCCTTCTGCCTCTCATTGAATTGAGTGGGATCGGATTTCAGGCAGAATTTGAGGCGGATTCCATGTCATATTCTGTGCCACATTCTTACATGAGAACACCCCTAACGGATTTTTTTTATCTAGATTGTGAGCCCCATATAGGGGCTACATTCTTCCTATCAGTATGTCTTTGTAGTATGGGAGGAAATCCACACAAACATGGGGAGAAGATACAAACTCCTTGCAGATGTTGTCCATGGCAAGATTCGAACCAAGAACTCCCAACACTGCAAGGTTGCAGCACTAACCACTGAGCCATTGTGTTGCCCCATTTTGCAGGTGGATTTTGACGTGGAATCCGCCTCAAAATCCGCCTGCAAAAATGTCTGCCATCCATTTCAATGGGAGTCCCTCGCGCTTTTTTTTTTTTCCCGCTAGTGATTTTTTTTCAGAAGCGAGAAAAAGAAGCGACATGCCCTGTCTTTCCGCTGAGTCAGCTGCGACGTCCGCGGGTCAGAACTCCCTCCTGATTAGGTCCATTCATTGGGGGGCCAGTGCAGCGGCATCCCCTTGCGGCTAGCGACACGGAGAGGGTATGTGTGAACATACCCTGACTGTACTGATTGCTCAGCAACGGCGGGGGCTAGAGAAAAAAGTCCAACTGTGCCGGAATCAGTGGAGGGGCGGCTACTGAAGGATGAAAAGAGCTCGATAAGGTGGAGTAAGTGTCGTTTTATTGTCTGCTCAATAAGCATCTATACACAGACATTGTTTTTGTGCCCTACATATTAATTGGCGTTATAAGCAAATATCAGGAGGGGTTAATAGGGAGTGTCGTTGTATATACACGTTAGTGTTTCCTGTACTCGCTCCTCGCACCCCGCAGCACATCCTCATTACCCCTTAGGCTTGTGCCAGTAAATTCAGAGGAAAATGAGACTGAAAGTTATTTCCTGGTGCAGTTACCAGTGATAAAGTGCACTCACAGAGCACGTGAGAGGCCAAGGTTACTAATAGCCATAGTCGCAGACAGATAATCCTTACAGCCATATTACAGCAGCCGGTGGCTGTTGTCTTCTTGATTCTTAAAGCCATAGTGCGGGCACCGCAATTTCGCGCATGCGCCGTACGTTCGGCAATCTTCACCGAACAGAGCGTACTGCGCAGGCGTCCGACAGTACGCTGAAGAAGGAAGGGGAGGACACCGAAGACCAGAGAGGCGGCGCTGCGGTCGGTTTTCGAGCTGCATTGGGGACGCCCCCATCGCTGCGAGAGAACTAATTAGCATACCGGTACAAACCGGTATTTTGAACGAATGGCGCGGCGGAGAGCACTTCCACAGGTAGGAGACGAATAGCCTTTCTAAAGGCTATTCCGACGTGTTACCTAGAAAAAAATGTGTTTTAATGGTAGAATCCCTTTAAACAGTCCACTGACATTAATGTGACCACCTGTCAAAATCCAGAATAACCACCTTTGGCAGAGCGGACCACTGCGAGACGTGCAGGAAGAGAGGGGAAGTTGTGATGATGTCACTCGGATGTTGAGCCCTGCCGACTCCAGTGCCGTGGCCAGCTGCGCTAGGTTACGCGGTTGAGCATCCATGGCGTGAACAACCCAATCGAGGTGGTCCATCAGATTCTCGATTGGGTTCAAGTCCAGGGAATTTGCTGGCCAAGGGAGTACGGTAAACTCATCCTGGTGCTCCTCGAACTACACACGTACACTGCGAGCTTTATGACACGTCGCATTGTCCTGCTGGTAGACGCCATCATCCTGAGGAAAAACAATTTACCTGTAGGAGTGAACATGGTCCGCAAGGATAGATGCATACTTGTCCTGATCCATCGTGCCTTCCACAATGATGAGTGCACCAAGATGGCTGATGACACGTGCCTTCTGCCATTGGTTATTTAATGTTGACGTCAAAAGCAGGCGGTGGTCACATTAATAGGACTGGACTGTGTATTTGCCTGCACCATATGTCAAACGCCACCCATTTATTTTGTTTCCTGCTCCTTACACCGGCAGGGGCACGCAGTCATGGGGCAAATAAGAGCCAAAATGAAACTTGAGGCATCTTTACACTAAGTGTTAGTTTATCATTACAGCTCCCTTAAAGGGGTGGCCATGTTGGGCTGGGCCCTCCAGAGCAAGAGCCACACTTGGCAGCATCGCCTATCAACCCAAATGTATGATATTCCCCCTACAATATTAATATCAGAGGTAAGATATTGTGGACAGCTCATAGACTATAAGAGGTCGGGTTCCCTTTAAGAGATGGGAGCAGGCAGTTTCCGTATTTACGGTATATATCCCCCTCAGTGATGTGGGCAATGTACTATGTCCTCATCAGTTGAGGTTAATGACTCTCTGGCCCGCGTGACTCATGGCCTGATGACATCACTGGTACATGACTCACCCCTTGTGTAATTGTGATAGCACTTACTGAGAACACAAGCAGCACTACTACAAATAGACAGATGTCACTGTGACGTGCGCGTCCCCGGCTGCAGGAAATGGCACTTTATCATCTGAATGGAAAGAGAGTTTGCCATTCTTCAATACATTCCAGGCTTTCTAAGCAGTTACACCCCCAGCGCCTGTCACTAGCTGCATGGAAGAGATTGTGAACCCACTCACTCATTTCCGTAACATCCACCCCGTACACTGACAGCCCCAAATCCCTCCATAGAAGACTGAATCACTGAAGTTTCATCATCAAGATCGAACATTGTTTAGGAATCTGCACTAAATAGTTATCATCCCACAACATGCCATAGATCTGCAGCCACCATGAAAACTTACATCTGGCTGCACCGAATGTTATAGCGTAAGAATGTGGTAGAGAATAAGTTTATTACATGTCATCTGTAAATTCTTAATATATCTCTCTTATCATAAGTCTGGAATCCCTGCCTATTCACTTGTGAGAAACATCCCCCATGTGCAAGACTATGACTACTATAATACTGCCCTCTATATGCAAGACTGTGACTACTATAATACTGCTCCTATGTACAAGAATATAACTACTATAATACTGCCCCCTATGTACAAGAATATAACTACTATAATACTGCCCTCTATATGCAAGACAATGACTGCTATAATACTGCTCCTATGTACAAGAATATAACTACTATAATACTACTCCTATGTACAAGAATATAACTACTATAATACTGCTCCTATGTACAAGAATATAACTAATATAATACTGCTCCTATGTACAAGAATATAACTACTATAATACTGCTCCTATGTACAAGAATATAACTAATATAATACTGCTCCTATGTACAAGAATATAACTACTATAATACTGCCACTCTGTACAGTAATATAACTTCTATAATGCTGCCCCCTGTTGATAATACCTTCTAGTGTTTTTATTACACCATATACAGTAGTTTACATGATTATGTTTCGAATCACTGACTTCCTTTATGTTTCTGACCCCAGAGTCTTGCGGAGTGGGATCCCTCGGACTCGGAGTGCCTCTTGCAGGTGGTGAAGGAGCTGGTCCAGCAGTATCACCAGTATCAGTGCAGCCGCCTGAATGAAAGTTCCCGCCTCATGTTTGAGTATCAGACATTGCTGGAAGAGCCTCAGTACGGGGAGAACATGGAGATCTACGCCGGGAAGAAGAACAATTGGGTAAGAAGAAAGTGAAATCTGTTGTTATGGGCAGTTTCTTTATATTTTCAGTTGCACCGTTTTTGTGGGGTTTTTTTGTTTGGTTTTTTTGGGTGGGGGGGTTTAATGTTTTTAGCCGCACTAGGGGTCTTGACCATAGGATTGCCTGGTTTCTGTAATATACTCTTCTGCTTTAGCATTGTAGTGTATTATGCCTGCTTTGGGCCTAGTGTGCACCTTCAGTTCCAGACCTTGGGACGTTCTTTATGATTTTTCTTAAATTCAGGGTTAATCACTTTACCAACGTATATCCGGTCACATATGAGCCCCCAGACCCTCTATGGTCCGCTCCTCTAGCATTCAGCAGGGATATGTTTGCAGCTGATACAGTAACACACATGAAATGTCCTTCTTGGCTTCCTGTAACTATTATGGATCCAGTCACTCAGGATAGAAGAGATTGTAGGAAGAGGAAGTGTCCGTGACTCCTGCAGAGCCGTCTCGGGATTCACATCTCAGGGGTTTTCCTTTAAGGCCGACGTCCCGTCAAGGAAGTAATTTTCTCTTTTCATATGTGTGTAATATATTTCCCGCCATGTTTTGCAATCCATGATGGGAGGCGCTGTACCTGCAACTTCCTGCTCTTCATCTTTACTGACTGCACATGATAAGGAAGTGATAGTCATTAGATTTCTCCTATAAGGGTTCCCCTAGAGATAGGTAAATAAGGCTTAAAGGGGTTTATCATCAGTAAAATGGATAGAGATTTTACAATAACTTTTACATTAAAAAATAAGTTTCCGTATAATTGCCTTGTTGTAGTGCCCCCTGGTGTTCAAAATGTACTGCTCTGTGCATGCTATTCTAGATTATGGGGCTAACGTCCATCCTTAGGGTGAATTCACACTGAGTAAACGCTAGCTTATTCTGAACGTAAAACACGTTCAGAATAAGCGGCGTCTAAAGCAGCTCCATTCATTTCTATGGGAGCGGGGATACGAGCGCTCCCCATAGAAATGAATGGGCTGCTTCTTTCACTCCGTGCAGTCCCATTGAAGTGAATGGGGAGTGCCGACGTATACGGCAAGCTCTGCTCATGCCGGAGCGTACACGCCGGCACTCCCCATTCACTTCAATGGGACTGCACGGAGTGAAAGAAGCAGCCCATTCATTTCTATGGGGAGCGCTCGTATCCCCGCTCCCATAGAAATGAATGGAGCTGCTTTAGACGCCGCTTATTCTGAACGTGTTTTACGTTCAGAATAAGCTAGCGTTTACTCAGTGTGAATGCACCCTTAGGGAGAGACCACCTTCTCAGGCGTGTGGAGACTTATACAGCCATAGTTGCTCCACTGCAAGGGAACATGGGAAGAATATGCAAAGCTGTCTCCCAAGATGCAAACAGGGAGACAGTGCCTCTGTTATGCTGCCCTCTATGGGAAGCACCCTGAACATCATGCCCGACTTTCCCAGAAGTCTTTACTGCATAATGTGAGGTTCTAACCAAATCAATTTCTCAGCTACGGACGGCACCGTTTCTGTCTGGTTGGACTTCAACTATGGCTGTCTAAGTCTCCACACTCCTGAGAAGATGGTCTCTCCCTGAGGATGGACGTTATCCCCATAATCTGGTCTCTCAGCCTCTCACTTCTACCAAATCAGTTCTCTCTAGGCTGCGCTGATGAAGTCCAACCAGACAGAAACGGTGCCGTCCGTAGCTGAGAAATTGATTTGTTTATAACTCCGCATTATGCAGTAAAGACTTCTGGGAAAGTCGGGCATGATGTTCAGGGTGCTTCCCATAGAGGGCGGCATAACAGAGGCACTGTCTCCCTGTTTACATCTTGGGAGACAGATTTGCATATTCTTCCCATGCTATTCTAGTGACGCTCTTTTTTTATGCACACGCTGCACCCCATGCTGGCCTTATACACTGCTTGTCAGAGACAATGTCCAGCCTAGATGATGTCCTTGCTTCTATGAAAGAAGATACAGCAGAAGCTGTACTGTATTCTATTGGCCATGTGTAACTTACAGAGCCTCAGAACTATAACGTGTCACCTAACTCCATGTATACATCTAAGTTATCAAAAGCTGGATGTCAAACAATATGGCCAATAGTCTTTGTCCAGCCTAGATGATATCCTTGCTTATATCAAAGAAGAGACAGCAGAAGCTGTACTGCAGTCTCTGTATTCATGTGTGACTTACAGAACCTCAGAACTACCGTATAAAGTGTCGCCCAACTCCATGTCTACATCTAAGATTCCATCCATTATAGCCGATAGTCTGTGTCCAGCCTAAATGATATCCCTGCTTCTTTCACTGAGGATACAGCAGAAGCTGTACTGTATCACCCTGGGACCTCAGAGGCAAGATCAGGATGATAAGAACTCGCCAATCTTTCTCCAAGAGATCTCAAAAAATGTAATAACAACCAATATGGCCGCCACTCCAGCACCTGCAGGGGCTGCCCAACAATTTTAGGAGAAAATGGCTGAGGTTCCACCCCCCCTATAATAGTTTCAGTCCTGGTGATGACTTCATTTCAGTCCCTGACCTTGTCTCCTTTTTTTGCCTTACAGACCGGGGAGTTTTCCGCCCGATTCCTCTTAAAGCTACCCGTGGACTTTAGTAACATCCCCATCTACCTGCTGAAGGTAAACTCGCTATAATGTGTGCCGCAAATGGGCCAACTATAACAGTCATTGGGGATATTTACTAGTCAAATTTTGCCAAGAAAGTTACGTTTATCAAGTCTTTTACACACTTATTTTGCAACTACTTATACAAAGGGGTGTGGCTTCTCTAAAAACAAAGGCACGGCTTGCTAGTCTGATATGTGCTCATTGTGTAGTTACTGTATGGCAGCATTTTTGATGTTCAGTATTATATAATGAGGCCTTTAAAGCATTGATGTAGTAATAGTGATATTACATATGGACTGCTTGCTTGTATTTAGTCACTGTATGGCGGTACTGCAGGGGCTAGTGATATTATTTACACACACATAGGCAGTATTATGTAGTTGCTATATGGTGTCATTATTTGACTTTAACCCCTTAGCGACCCTTGACGTAACTGTACATCATGGGTCGCATGGGGATGTATGGAGCGAGCTCACACGCTGAGCTCGCTCCATACACGGCAGATGCCGGCTGTATAATACAGCCAGGACCTGCCAATAACAGCAGCGGTCGGTGCCCGAGCCGATCGCTGCTGTTAACCCTTTACACACTGCGGTCAAACGCGACCGCAGCGTGTAAACAGCGCAGGCGGCATGGGCGCCGCCATGTTTCCCCGATTGCCGCCCTCCTGAACGTCACATGAGGGCGGTGATCGGTTGCTATTGAAGGCTTCCAGGCTTGTCTCTGCACTAGATCTATTAGACGATGCCAGAGGCAGCCTCTAATAGAAGTGCTGGGATTTTGCTATTCACTGCAATACTGTAGTATTGCAGTGAATAGTATGGGCGATCAGACCCCCTAGGTTTCAAGGTACCTAAGGGGTCTGATCATAAATGTAACAGAAGAAAAAAAAAAGTTTTTAAAAGTATTAAAAAAATATAAAAGTTCAAATCACCCCCCTTTCCCTAGATTAGCTATAAAAGTAATTAAAGAACATTAAACATAAACATATTAGGTATCCCCGCGCTCCAAAATGCCCGAACTATTAGAATATTAAAACATTTATCCCGTACTGCGAACAACGTAGCGGCAAAAAAAATAAAAACAGCCAAAAAGCGTTTTTTTTAACACTTTGCCTCTTATAAAAAATTGAATAAAAAGTGATCAAACCATCAGATCTTTCCCCAAATGGTATCAGTAGAAACGTCATCTTGTCCCGCATAAAAAGACACCACAACCAGCTCCATACATGGAAATATGAAAAAGTTACAGGTGTTAGAACATGATGACACAAATTTTTTTTTCTATTTTGCAAAGTTTATCATTTTTTTAAAAGTATCAAAACATTTCAAATACTATATAAATTTGGTATCACCGCGTTCGTACTGACACGTAGAACACAGGTAACATGTCATTTGTACCAAACAGTGAACGCTGTAAAAATTAAACCCATAAGAAAATGACGCAAATGCATTTTTTCTCCAATTGCACCTCATTCTGAATTTTTTTCCAGCTTCCCAGTACATTGCACAGCATATTGAATGGTGCCATTACAAAGTACAATTTGTCCCGCAAACAATAAGCCATCATGTGACTCTGTGAACTGAAAAATGAAAAAGTTATGGCTCTTGAAATGTGAGGAGGGAAAAACGAAAATGCGAAACCAAAAAATGGCCTGGTCCTTAAGGGGTTAAAATTGTAAAATTGAGTTTTCTAACCTATATGTAACAGTATTATTGCTTTATAGTGTTATGACATTGTCACTGTATGGCAGAACAGTAATATTACATGTGCACTGTATGGTCGTACTATTTAGTCACAGTATGGCAGTATTTTTTATTTTTAGCATTACCTTTTATAGCCTTTGTGTAGTAATAGTGATGTCACGTCTGCACTGTATGGTCGTACTATTTAGTCATTGTATGGCAGTATTTTTTGTTTTCAGCTTTACCTTATAGCCTCTGTGTAGTAATAGCGATATCACGTCTGCACTGTATAGTGGTATTTTTTAGTCACTGTATGGCAGTGTTTTTTATTTTCAGCATTACCTTACAGTCTCTACGTAGTAATAGCGATATCACGTGTGCACTGTATAGTGGTATTTTGTAGTCACTATATGGCAGTATTTTTTATTTTCAGCATTACTTTACAGTCTCTATGTAGTAATAGCAATATCACGTGTGCACTGTATGGTGGTACTTTTTAGTCACTATATGGCAGTATTTTTTATTGTCTGTATTATATAATAGAACCTTTTAAGCCTCTATGTATTAATAGTGGTATTAGAGGTTTAGGTGATGTCTATTTTATTTCCCAGCTCTACTGTGAATGGCAGCCCTCTTGGTCAGGGGGTGTCCGCTCACACAGCCCCCTCCAGTTAACACTTTACTTTCTGGAGTCACATGTCTTCATACAATAATACCCGAACTTAAATCTCTGACCTTGGAAAGTTTGTGTATGATGTACCGGTAGTTGGGTGTGCAGCCGAGTGTGCACCGTGCAGACTCCAGACTACCCTGAGGAGTGCAGGATCTTGTGTCTCTCCGCAGCGCAGGCACACCCTGGGATTTCCAATCCGTATCGGTGCTGGCAGTGCACACGGTTATCACGCGGAGCAGACTGGTGCACGTGATTCATCCCAGTCTGTGTGTGCACTGGGACCAGATCGCTCACTCCCTCCTTATGGGACACTCTTTGGTTTGGGGCATTTTGCCCAATTGCTTTTGTCTAGACATTATGCTAAAGGCAAATGAGTTCCTCCTGTTTCCCGCGCCGTCTCTCCTGGTGACAGCCGGATTCACTCTTGTCTGTTTCCTGTCTTCATTTAACTAGTTGTGAAAGCCATCCATGTACAGTACAGTATATCAGACGGGGGTGGCGGGATATACATACATATATATATATATATATATATATATATATATATATATATATATATATATATACATGTACACAGCGGATCAGGTGGAGGAATGCATCTGACTACAAGTCATTGTTCTGCAGAAGTACAGAGAATAATCTATAGGTGATATGGAGGAATCTATAGGATGTCACCGCTGATCTCTAGTATATGGATAGGCTGTATTCTCAGTGATGTCACCGCTGATCTCTAGTATAGGGATAGGCTGTATTCTCAGTGATGTCACCGCTGATCTCTAATATATGGATAGGCTGTATTCTCAGTGATGTCACCGCTGATCTCTAGTATATGGATAGGCTGTATTCTCAGTGATGTCACCGCTTATCTCTAGTATACGGATAGGCTGTATTCTTAGTGATGTCACCGCTGATCTCTAGTATATGGATAGGCTGTATTCTCAGTGATGTCACCGCTTATCTCTAGTATAGGGATAGGCTGTATTCTCAGTGATGTCAGCGCTGATCTCTAGTATATGGATAGGCTGTATTCTCAGTGATGTCACCGCTTATCTCTAGTATACGGATAGGCTGTATTCTTAGTGATGTCACCGCTGATCTCTAGTATATGGATAGGCTGTATTCTCAGTGATGTCACCGCTGATCTCTAGTATATGGATAGGCTGTATTCTCAGTGATGTCACCGCTGATCTCTAGTATAGGGATAGGCTGTATTCTCAGTGATGTCACCGCTGATCTCTAATATATGGATAGGCTGTATTCTCAGTGATGTCACCGCTGATCTCTAGTATATGGATAGGCTGTATTCTCAGTGATGTCACCGCTTATCTCTAGTATACGGATAGGCTGTATTCTTAGTGATGTCACCGCTGATCTCTAGTATATGGATAGGCTGTATTCTCAGTGATGTCACCGCTTATCTCTAGTATAGGGATAGGCTGTATTCTCAGTGATGTCACCGCTGATCTCTAGTATATGGATAGGCTGTATTCTCAGTGATGTCACCGCTTATCTCTAGTATACGGATAGGCTGTATTCTTAGTGATGTCACCGCTGATCTCTAGTATATGGATAGGCTGTATTCTCAGTGATGTCACCGCTGATCTCTAGTATATGGATAGGCTGTATTCTCAGTGATGTCACCGCTGATCTCTAGTATAGGGATAGGCTGTATTCTCAGTGATGTCACCGCTTATCTCTAGTATACGGATAGGCTGTATTCTTAGTGATGTCACCGCTGATCTCTAGTATATGGATAGGCTGTATTCTCAGTGATGTCACCGCTGATCTCTAGTATAGGGATAGGCTGTATTCTTAGTGATGTCACCGCTGATCTCTAGTATAGGGATAGGCTGTATTCTCAGTGATGTCACCGCTGATCTCTAGTATAGGGATAGGCTGTATTCTTAGTGATGTCACCGCTGATCTCTAGTATAGGGATAGGCTGTATTCTCAGTGATGTCACCGCTGATCTCTAGTATATAGATAGGCTGTATTCTCAGTGATGTCACCGCTGATCTCTAGTATAGGGATAGGCTGTATTCTTAGTGATGTCACCGCTGATCTCTAGTATATAGATAGGCTGTATTCTCAGTGATGTCACCGCTGATCTCTAGTATAGGGATAGGCCGTATTCTCAGTGATGTCACCGCTTATCTCTAGTATACGGATAGGCTGTATTCTTAGTGATGTCACCGCTGATCTCTAGTATAGGGATAGGCTGTATTCTCAGTGATGTCACCGCTGATCTCTAGTATATGGATAGGCTGTATTCTCAGTGATGTCACCGCTGATCTCTAGTATAGGGATAGGCTGTATTCTTAGTGATGTCACCGCTGATCTCTAGTATAGGGATAGGCTGTATTCTTAGTGATGTCACCGCTGATCTCTAGTATATAGATAGGCTGTATTCTCAGTGATGTCACCGCTCTAGTATTGTATTTACCCTATACCTCAGGCTGGCTGTGACTTGTAGTCCGCTGCGTCTTTCCGCTGTCTCTTAGTGAGATGGATATCTTACACTTCTATAGATCATGTGACTTGGACGTCTTCTCTCCGTGGCGGTGACATCTTAATGTTGTGCGTCAATTGTCCCTGTGAAATAGTTTCTAATTAATTACTTTCTCCGGGCCCCGCCCCCGCTGCCGCTGATGGGATTTGTCAGGCACAAGAGCTAATTGGCTGTTATTGATGTGAGATTCACGGTCAGTCTAGTGACAGCGCAGAGAGCTGGCAGTGCCGACCGCTCGTTAATTGCCGCATCCCGATAAGGACTAATTAGCCGCAGATTAATCTTTTCCCGGTGTTTATTTTGCAGTTTTGTTCTTGATCCCGTCTACATGTGGCATAAAGGAACAGAAATCTGCTTATTATAGTATTCCCGCCGCTGCACCGATCGGATAGTCCACAAATTCCCGTAATCTGGCTAGTAGTAAAGATTCTGGGCTAATAAAATGGATTTCCTAAGTCGCTCAAAGTTAGGGGGGAATGTTATAAATAGTTAAAGGGGAAAGGCCGCAAATAATATCTACTGCCCTGTTTATAGGATTAACAGCTGATCGGTGGGGTCTGAACACCAAGGACCCTACCCCCACCGATCCTGAGAATAGATAGATAGGTTACTGTCACCAGGACCCGCATATCACCCCAGCCCTGCAGATAGATAGGTTACTGTCACCAGAAACAGCATATCACCCCAGCCCTGCAGATAGATAGGTTACAGTCACTAGAACCAGTCTATCACCCCAGCCCTGCAGATAGATAGGTTACTGTCACCAGACCCAGCATATCACCCCAGTCCTGCAGATAGATAGGTTACTGTCACCAGAAACAGCATATCACCCCAGCCCTGCAGATAGATAGGTTAGTGTCACCAGAACCAGCATATCACCCCAGCCCTGCAGATAGATAGGTTAGTGTCACCAGAACCAGCATATCACCCCAGCCCTGCAGATAGATAGGTTACTGTCACCAGAACTATTGATCTTCCCACTATCTCTGGCTGGGTGTTTGACAGCTCAATGACATTGCGTGACTGGCAGCAGTTTCCTCTCGTGCTGCGGCTTGTAACCAGTGTCATTACTGTAATGTGGAGCTGAAACTATTGAGTGCACCGCAAGGAATGCCGAGGAATAATTGCAGGGTAGTCGTCTCTCTGCGCTTTCATCCTTCTTCTTAGCACGGCACAGAAACATTGTCACTGCTGGAATCCAGGACTTAACACAGGGGGGTGACAGTAAAAGGCAGTCCATCTGATGTACATTCACTGTGCAGGTTGATACACATTGTTATGTTCCCTGTTATCAGTCAGTTCAGTCCAATGAGAGGCTGCCTATAATATGTATAGTGACAGGAAGTGCTGAAAGATTCCTAACCCTAATTTATCACCAGTGCTGGCATCCATAGGCAATATATTCTTGTAAATAGGAGTAGTATTATAGTAGTTATATTCTTGTACATAGGGGGCAGTATTATAGTAGTTATATTCTTGTACATAGGAGCAGTATTATAGCAGTTATATTCTAGTACATAGGAGCAGTATTATAGTAGTTATATTCTTGTACATAGGAGCAGTATTATAGTAGTTATATTCTTGTACATAGGGGGCAGTATTATAGTAGTTCTATTCTTGTACATAGTAGTATTATAGTAGTTCTATTCTTGTACATAGGGCAGTATTATAGTAGTTATATTCTTGTACATAGTAGTATTATAGTAATTCTATTCATGTACATAGGAGCAGTATTATAGTAGTTATATTCTTGTACATAGTAGTATTATAGTAGTTCTATTCTTGTACATAGGGCAGTATTATAGTAGTTCTATTCTTGTACATAGTAGTATTATAGTAGTTCTATTCTTGTACATAGGGCAGTATTATAGTAGTTATATTCTTGTACATAGGAGCAGTATTATAGTAGTTCTATTCTTGTACATAGGAGCAGTATTATAGTAGTTCTATTATTGTACATAGGAGGTTATATTATAGTAGATATATTCTTGTACATAGTAGTATTATAGTAGTTCTATTCTTGTACATAGTAGTATTATAGTAGTTCTATTCTTGTACATAGGGCAGTATTATAGTAGTTATATTCTTGTACATAGGAGTAGTATTATAGTAGTTCTATTCTTGTACATAGGAGTAGTATTATAGTAGTTCTATTCTTGTACATAGGGCAGTATTATAGTAGTTATATTCTTTTACATAGGAGCAGTATTATAGTAGTTATATTCTTGTACATAGGTGGTAGTATTATAGTAGTTATATCCTTGTATATAGGAGCAGTATTATGATTTCTGTAGATTATCATGTAATATTTTCATACTATGTTATAGTCTATAGTGAGTGGAGTTGCTTTTTAATGTATGTATAGATTTGGGTTTTTGGACTCCCCCTTGCTATTATTTTCTCCTTCTTCTTCTTCAGGGTCTCTCCTTCCTCCTCTTCATTGAAGTACATTTTGGTACATGCGGAGTGGTCATTAGTTTGTTGATCTCGGGGCCTTTATAAGTGGAGTTATTAATCTCTCTGGCTGGGGCCGTCGCTCATTTGCAGACTTGCGGGTTCCCAGTAATTGTCTCAGTATGTTCGGCTTTATTACAGGGTAAACATTGATGTCTCCTTTCTGCAGTCTCTATTGTGTACAGAGGTGAATAGAAGGGCCTTGTATAATAACCCTTTCAGAGTGAACTTTTGACGTGCTGCAGGTGTGATAATACAGGGTGGTGTTATAGAGTACATGTATTATATATTCCAGAGCCGCGCCTTGCTGCAGCCGGGTATATGTGTATCGTATACAGATGGCAATAGTTTGGGTTACTTTATTATTATCCATGTCCCATATTAGACTTGCAGCATACCCCATAATATGTATTCAGGGTCCAAAATGTTGGTGGAGCAGCAGCCTATCACTTGGATATAGCTCAGGTTGACGCATTGGACTAAGCCATGTACTGGGATGATATGGCTTTGTTGTAGCAGTCAATATAAAATGTTTACAGCTATTCCTTCCTATGCCTATTCCTTCATATTCAACATCCACTACCGTATTCTGAAAATCTGCTAATCCTCAGTGATCCTTCCATTCCAATAGAAAAATAATAAGGAGAACCTTCACTATAGCCCTTCCTGGACCTTTCATACAGTGACATTACAATATATCACTTCATTGGCTTTAGAGTATCAGAAAGTCACAGTTACTGGCAGTGAGGAGGGAGGAGAGGGTGCAAAGTCCAGTCTATGGTATGACGGACCAGATCACAAATGCCACCTGCATCTGAATAAGAAGATTATTTTCTTTACTCTGAAAGGTTGTGGAACTTGTAGAAGGTTTTGGTCAGATTGTTCAGTGTGTCACTAATTTGAAAGCTCTTCTAACCCCCACTGATCCATCATTTCCAGCAGAAACCAAATATGGAGAATCTTCTCTACAGTCCTTCCTGGACCTTTCATACAGTGTCACAATGTAGCACTTCATTGGCTTTAGAGTTATAAGTATCTCAAATAATTCACACTATTACTGGCAAACAGGAGTGAGGAGAAGAAGTGGTGACATCCAGTCTAGGTTATGAATAGACCAGGCGGGCCCTCTATAAAGACCTCCCATATGGCTAAGTCTCTTCTGTTGTACATCAGGAGAGAAGAAATGTCTGTCCTGGGCACATTTATGTCACCTGGAGGTTTAGGAACATGTGAGAGATTTTGGTCATATCATGAATTGTGTTCAGTGTAGCAGTGATCTATTGATTCCTATAGAAAAAGAATAAGTTGGACCTTCACTACTGCCCTTCCTGGACCTTTCATACAATGACATTACAATTGGATCTTGAGTGTAAGAATCGGAAACGACTCGCTCTGTTACTGGCAGAGAGGAGGGAGAAGGAGAGGTTGCAAAGTTGTACCTGGGGTATAGTGGGACCAGGTGACCCCCCCCCAACCCCCCCGCCCCTTCCCTATTGAGACCTTCCATATTATAAATGGAGAGTCGTCTGTTTTTCCCCGTCTGAGCACATAAGGGTTTAGGACCTTGTGGGATGTTTTGGTTAGATCTATCTTGTGTGTTCTGGGTTATATATGAAGCCCCGAAGCTGTGATATTCTGTACAGTTTCTGTGGTCGCCTCGGGTCCCTGTAATCCAATGAGACAGAAAACAGACATTGTGTACACCGGAGACTCATCTGATAGGATTACAGACAACTTTGTTCCAGAAATTACCTTTCCCCGTTTTGCTTATATGGTTAAGATCTCCCCATCATAAGTCCTATAAATCCTGTGACTTCCGCCTTCAGTTTCTGTAATTGTTTAGATACTTGAAGCTTTACAGTCTGGGTGGTAAAAGATGAGATCATGTCCCGATCATCACAGAGCAATATGACATGGCTCTGAGTACAGAGGTAGAGGGGCTGCACATTAGTATCATCTCTTAGATAGGTATATTCTGTGATGTCACCGCTGATCTCTGGTATATGGATAGGCTGTATTCTCAGTGATGTCACCGCTGATCTCTAGTATAGGGATAGGCTGTATTCTCAGTGATGTCACCGCTGATCTCTAGTATAGGGATAGGCTGTATTCTCAGTGATGTCACCGCTGAACTCTAGTATAAGGATAGGCTGTATTCTCAGTGATGTCACCGCTGATCTCTAGCATAGGGATAGGCTGTATTCTCAGTGATGTCACCGCTGATCTCTAGTATAGGGATAGGCTGTATTCTCAGTGATGTCACCGCTGATCTCTGGTATATGGATAGGCTGTATTCTCAGTGATGTCACCGCTGATCTCTAGTATATGGATAGGCTGTATTCTCAGTGATGTCACTGCTGATCTCTAGTATAGGGATAGGCTGTATTCTCAGTGATGTCACCGCTGATCTCTAGTATAGGGATAGGCTGTATTCTCAGTGATGTCACCGCTGAACTCTAGTATATGGATAGGCTGTATTCTCAGTGATGTCACTGCTGATCTCTAGTATATGGATAGGCTGTATTCTCAGTGATGTCACCGCTGATCTCTAGTATATGGATAGGCTGTATTCTCAGTGATGTCACCGTAGAGCTCTAGTATATAGATAGGCCGTATTCTCAGTGATGGCACCGCTGATCTCTCGTACATTGATAGGCTGTATTCTCAGTGATGTCTTTGGGATTTTACGCTTTCCCCAATTCCCGCTGTCCATCATGTTGCTCCATTGTAGCTCAGCATTCCCTGGGCTCCAGTCTCAGGCTGATATCTGTAGATAATCTCCGGCCTTATCTATGGTATATACTGTACACCTGTATACTTCACCAGACACCAGTGATAAGCGCTGTAATTTTCCATTACAACTTATAGGAGTATTTGTCGTTGTCATGGGGCAGACCACAAGGCACGAGGTATTTCACGGAGCGGAGATTTCCTGGCATTCGATATTGTTAAAGGAGTTGTGAACAAAAACACTTTTTTAACGTCCACACAAATCTTGAAGATTGACAGAATGTCTCTACAAACAGCGCGAAGACCGTCTGTACACATTGCAGGAACGGTCCCAGAGATGCCTGTCCCGACATAAAGAACATTACTTTCCCCGACTCAGCTGTCTGCTGTCAATTCCAGACCCGTGCACTGTGCAGATCTGATGGCTGTAACAGCTGATCAGTGGGGGTACTGAGTGTTGGATCCCTCCAGTAATCAACCCATTTAAAGGGAGTGTTCCAGCAGACGCCAGCTATTCTGGTGACAGTAACCTATCTATCTGCAGCACTGGGGTGATATGCTGGTTCTGGTGACAGTAACCTATCTATCTGCAGCACTGGGGTGATATGCTGGTTCTGGTGACAGTAACCTATCTATCTGCAGGGCTGGGGTGATATGCTGGTTGTGGTGACACTAACCTATCTATCTGCAGGACTGGGGTGATATGCTGGTTCTGGTGACAGTAACCTATCTATCTGCAGGGCTGGGGTGATATGCTGGGTCTGGTGACAGTAACCTATCTATCTGCAGGGCTGGGGTGATATGCTGGTTCTGGTGACAGTAACCTATCTATCTGCAGGGCTGGAGTGATATGCTGGTCCTGGTGACAGTAACCTATCTATCAGCAGGGCTGGAGGGATATGCTGGTTCTGGTGACACTAACCTATCTATCTGCAGGCCTGGGGTGATATGCTGGTTGTGGTGACACTAACCTATCTATCTGCAGGACTGGGGTGATATGCTGGTTCTGGTGACAGTAACCTATCTATCTGCAGGGCTGGGGTGATATGCTGGGTCTGGTGACAGTAACCTATCTATCTGCAGGGCTGGGGTGATATGCTGGTTCTGGTGACAGTAACCTATCTATCTGCAGGGCTGGGGTGATATGCTGGTTCTGGTGACAGTAACCTATCTATCTGCAGGGCTGGGGTGATATACTGTGGTCTGGTGACACTAACCTATCTATCTGCAGGGCTGGGGTGATATGCTGGTTCTGGTGACAGTAACCTATCTATCTGCAGGGCTGGGGTGATATGCTGGTTCTGGTGACACTAACCTATCTATCTGCAGGGCTGGGGTGATATGTTGGTTCTGGTGACACTAACCTATCTATCTGCAGGGCTGGGGTGATATGCTGGTTCTGGTGACAGTAACCTATCTATCTGCAGGGCTGGGGTGATATGTTGGTTCTGGTGACACTAACCTATCTATCTGCAGGGCTGGGGTGATATACTGTGGTCTGGTGACACTAACCTATCTATCTGCAGGGCTGGGGTGATATGCTGGTTCTGGTGACAGTAACCTATCTATCTGCAGGATATAAAATGTTTTTATACAGAGAGTGACATCCCCTACATACCTAATACTTCTCACAGCTGAGGGTTTGCTACAATTGTATACTATGTACAATATCCCCTATGAACAACTAAGCAAGTTTCTCTGCTTGTTACAATGTATCAGTCTGACCTTGTTATTTTCCACAGAATTGCCTACATTGGATACAATTGTACCATTCACCCGGCAATCCCCAGGTGTGAGCAGAGCCATATTCCCTGTGATATCCCCTATGGGAATGCTATTGAAGTATATAGGGCTAGATTCATATTTCCATAGGAGACTCCATGACAGATTCTGCCTAAAATCAGCAGAGAGATCACCGACAGGCGCTGTTATAGTCTGTGGGGTCCGCGGCTAACCGCTTTATTAGTAGACGGGTTCGCCGTCCTTTGGGCGTACGTGGGGGCCAATGCTAGTCTAGTGTCAGTCTAGTGTACGCGGGTTTTCCGGCCATCAGTAAGGGCTGAACTTTGGTCTGAGCGTTACATAGAAATCTCTTCTCTTATCAGTAGAATACTTGTCCTCAGATGACGGATTAGTTCTTCCCACTGCTCTGTCTTAAAGGAGACCTGACAGAAGGAATAAAGAAAGTCCCTGCAGTGTTTGTGAAATAGAAGTCGGATCTTTAATATCTGATTTATAGGCTGAGATATAATTGATAGAAGTTACAGGCCCAAAGCCTGAGGCTGCACTACTGATAGATTCTCAAGACATGTCGTTTAAGATTTCCTTTAGGTTCCTTGATGTCACTGAGGCGTTGTGAGGATCCAGATCTATGATTTCTTTTATTTAACACCTGGAGGATGCGGGAACACAGATGTGACATCACTGCGGGGCAGATCGCGCCAGAATCCTTTAGTTTTTCACCACATCTAGTAAATGGTTTTTCCACCTTTACCTCAAAATTGGCTCTGGACAGGGAAGGGGTTAAATAAATGGTGATGCTGACCTTTGTATTGGCCTCTGATTCTTGTTGATGGATCCCTCAATGTAGTTTGTGGGGTCCCCTGGTGGCTGAAGTGGACAGGAGCGGGGCTCGGTGAATTGTATTAACTGGCTGATACCTGTGAGTATAATTCAATAGGTACCCACAATGCAACCCAGAGCCGTGGGGCCCGCCTGATCTCTGGGGCCAAATCCATTCTTGCCGATAGGGGTCACCCAACCACATAGGGCACCCCAATGAAGCTTCTCTCTATGTCCCCTACAATCACAGCTCCACTATGTAACCTCCGGCCCCCACAATAGGGACTATAATAGGGGCCTATAATCCCAGACTGTGCACACTGAGCTCTGCTACATCTGTCATCACTGGGGTTAATCGTTCCTGTTCGCTCCACACACAGCCGGGATCACCGTGACAGTTTTGATCGGATAATTGGCGAAATATTTTAACCCTGCGAGATAATTGCCTCTTCTAGGGGCGCAGTTACCGCCTAATCCCCTGTGACGGGCCCAGATTAGGAGCCTCCTGGGACGACCATAAAGTTTTCCGTTTGCTTCTTTGTGGTGATCCTGGGACGAGGCGCTGGCCAAATCCTCCTCCTTGCCGCAGCCCTGATGACAGGAGGACATGTTTGTGTCTTTCTCCTCCTTTGATCATGGAGAATTGTTTTTACAAGCTCTGAGAAGAATCTGTCGCCGGATCTACAAAGTTTTAGGTTTCTTTTCCCTTTTTTTTTTTTTTTTTTTTTTTTTTTTTTACCACATAGTGAGATGAACAAAAAGTTATTACATTGTGAACAGGACTGGATAAACAGAGACGGCACCACACGTGTCCTTACAGGCTGTTTGCGGTATTACAGCTCTGCCCGTACACTTTAAAGGCATCCTATCATTAAAACACATTTTTTTTCTGGTTGACACATAGGAATAGCCTTAAGAAAGACTATTCTTCTCCTACCTTTAGATGTCTTCTCCGCGCTGCCGTTCCGTTGAAATCACGGTTTTCGCCGGTATGCAAATGAGTTCTCTCGCAGCACTGGAGACAGGCCCCAGCGCACAAACAGCACTGGGGGCGTCCCCAACTCTGCGAGGGAACTCTCCAGCGCCACCTCCATCTTCTTCAAAAACGTCCTCTTCATGCGTCTTCTTCTGGCGCAGGTGGTCAAACTTTTAGGCCTCGGGCAGAGCCGACTGCGCAGTCGCCGCAGTCTTGTGGCCACAGGCATGCGCAGTCGGCTCTGCCCGACGCCTACAAGTTTGACCACCTGCGCCTGAAGAAGACGCATGAAGAGGATGTTCCTGAAGAAGATGGAGGCGGCGCTGGAGAGTTCCCTCGCAGAGTTGGGGACGCCCCCAGTGCTGTTTGAGTGCTGGGGCCTGCCCCCAGTGCTGCGAGAGAACTAATTTGCATACCGTCGAAAACTGGGATTTCTACGGAATGGCAGCGCAGAGAAGAATAGCCTTTCTTAAGGCTATTCCTACGTGTCAACCAGAAAAAAAAGTGTTTTAATGATAGGATCCCTTTAATGAAGGGCTGTGGAGTCAGGTGGTCGAAGCTCCGACTCTGACTACTCTGATTCTCCACAGATCGACTCCGACTCCTTCTGTGGTCAGATAGAAATGGCAAAGGAGAATCTAGTGAGAGAATTCCTAAGAAAGTCAAAATGTAACAAACAATGTATCTAATTCATTATATAATGGATCTAACTCAATTTACGGTGTTATACAATGTATCCAATTCATTATATAATGGATCTAACTCAATGTACAGTGTATCTAACTCATTGTATGGTGTTATACAATGTATCCAATTCATTATATAATGGATCTAACTCATTATACAATGCCTATAATTCTATAATATAACTAAAAGTGATTCTTTCTTCCTATTCCTGCTCCACCCGGAATGGACTCGGCCTCCACAGCGCAGCATTAAATGGGTTTTCCACAAAAGTTACCCCCTGTCCGACCTCTCAGACCCCACTGATCAGGAAATAGCTGAAGTACAGGCCATGGCTCTCTCCGACACTCCCATTGAAATGAATGGAGCCGTGTGCACTGGTGGACCCCACTGATATGTAACACATCTTATGGATGGGGGATAATGACCGTATAATGACTTATATCTCCATCCATTATAAAACATGCCAAGGGGTACCAGCAGTGAGACACCAGTAGTGTTAGGACCCCCTAATAATAAATAGGGGAACCAGTGGTAGACCACCAGTATGGTTGATATGCCCTATTAATGAGTGGGGGCCATCAGTAGGATTAGGATCACTTTATAAGCGGCGGGAGACCATCAGTAGGACCACCAGTTATCACACACTTGAGGATATCCCGTGTGCTGACCATAGTCCTGTCACACATGCAATACTAAGGAAATCCTGAAAACCTGACCCATCCACAGAAAGGTCGCCCCATCCGTCCCTCCCCGCCGCTCATCTGCCCGTAGCATGGCTCCGTGATTCATGGCGAGTCCCGTCAGGTAACTCCACATAACCCCATCCAAGCTGTAACCACAAGCGGCTGCCGTGCCAAGTCTAAATATAGAGCTACAAACACCGCGGGAGGAAACCGAAGGTGGGAAATGTGTCATGACTTTAATAAGTAAATAAATCCTCCGCTGGATTTGGCTGTCGCACTCGCGTTTTAATGCTAAGAATGTTGAAACATCACCTAGCGCGTTACGTTTATTTGCTATTACAGCTTTATTTTTAGAATCCCCCTCTGTTTAGTTGACTTTACCACTAATATCCCAGCTGAGACTTCATTCTGTCTTTAAAGGGTTAATGTCAGAGATGGAAATACCCTTTAAGGATTGGTCATTGTCATTGTTGGTATTAATAAATAAATACAAATAAGTTGTTGTCACTGACATTCTGGACAAGGCAGTGACTGAAAACATGGGAGTAAGGGAGGAGGGGTATGGTGCTGCAGTTTTAGAGCTGACACTGGAGGGTTTTGCTGCTACAGTCTCTCGGCTATCACTGTAGATAGGAAGACTATTCTGCTGCAGTCTCTCAGCTGTCACTGGATGGAGGAAGGGTATGCTGCTGCAGTCTCAGCTGTTGCTGGACCGAGGGGGGGTATGCTGCTGCAGTGTCAGCTGTTTCTGGAATGAGGAGGGTTTATGCTTCTGCAGTCTCAGCTTTTGCTAGAGGGAGGAGGGGTATGCTGCTGCAGACTTGACTGTTGCTGGAGGGAGTAGGGGTATGCTGCTGCAGTCTCTCAGCTATCAGAGGAGGGGTATGCTGCTGCAGTCTCAGCTGTTGCTGCAGGGAGGAGAGGTATACAGCTGCAGTCTTAGCTGTTGCTGGAGGGAGGAGGGATATGCTGCTGCAGTCTCTCAGCTATCAGAGGAGGGGTATGCTGCTGCAGTCTCAGCTGTTGCTGCAGGGAGGAGAGGTATACAGCTGCAGTCTTAGCTGTTGCTGGAGGGAGGAGGGATATGCTGCTGCAGTCTCTCAGCTATCAGAGGAGGGGTATGCTGCTGCAGTCTCAGCTGTTGCTGCAGGGAGGAGAGGTATACAGCTGCAGTCTTAGCTGTTGCTGGAGGGAGGAGGGATATGCTGCTGCAGTCTCAGCTTTTGTTGGAGGGAGGAGAGAAATGCTTCTACATTTTCAGCTGACGCTGGAGGGAGGAGGGGTATGCTGCTGCAGTCCCTCTGACTAAATTATTGCCAAAAGGCTAATGTAGTCATTGACTGAAGACATAGAAGACAGTGGGGAGAGAGGGGTGCTGTTGTACTCTCTCTGCCTCGTCCATCACTAAAATGCTGGTCTAGTCAGTGACTAAAGAGGCTGAAGAGTAGGGGAGGAGCGTGCAGCTGCTGTCTCTCTGTCACTGAAAAGCTAGTCAATGACCAAGGAGACAATAGAGAGAGGGAGGAGGGGGATGCTACTGCAGTGTCTGCCTAATCCTTTGTATGCTGTGAGGTGGGAGGCTGCTCCACAACAGGAAGAGACCACACACAGCACAGCTATATCGAATAATGTAAATGAAAGGAAATCACCCAAAATATTATTCCCCTCTCCCCATGTAGAATACATGTACACTTGGTGGGTTCTGCTCATCTTGCAGATAGTTGACTCTTAACCCATCCATACTTTGTATTCTGACTAGTGCACGATCTGTGGGGGTGGAGCAAGAGACAGATTTTTTTAAAAAAACACCAAAGAAAGGATACTTGTGTGAGACCCCGCCCCCACAGACCCAGCACTAGGTAACCCAAGCCCCTACTAACCCTGCACTAAATAACCCAAGCCCCCGTGGGCCCTGCACTAAATAACCCAAGCCCCTGCTGACCCTGCACTAGATAACCCAAGCTCCCACTAACCCGGCACTAAATAACCCAAGCCCCCACAGACCCCGCACTAGATAGCCCAAGCCCCCGCGGACCCTGCATTAGAGAACACAGCGGCTCTACCTAGAGCATTAAAGTCTAAAAAGGTTTGGAATTTCATTGAATAGTTGCATTACTTAAGATGTCGGTGGCTGTGGGGGGTTTCGGGGTCACACGTGGCGGATATCAGCACGGCACAGGACATGGGGTTTGTTTTGTTCCGGTCAGATCTGGCAGGATCCCTATCTGGCTGCCGGTCACAGGCCTGGATTCCAGCTCTGGTGACTGTGTGCAGCAGATGTTGCAGTGCCCGGGAGCAGGCGCCTGCCTGACACTAATCCCCGTTTCCAGTAAGTAGGGAGCTGTCTTCCAGTAGGTGGGATTAGTCCTGAGATCACAGTGCCCATGTCTGTGCTATACATTAACCTCATCATTACAGGCAGGTCAGCCAGAGGTCACAGACACGGTAGGCACCATTATGTAGTACTCCAGAGCATCGCTCCATGGTGAACAGACACCTACTATATCATTATACTCAGTGATTTATACTTGTGTTGTCTTCTGCTCCAGTCACATTCAAAGCTTTGGTTCTAAGGGCTATTGTATCTTCTTGATGCCCCCTGTTGGCAAACAGATATTAGGCACATATGAGATGTCACATGTACAATAGATATGAAATATAAGAGATATATTGGACAGATATGAAATATTATAGATATGATAAGTCATTAGATATCAAATAGACATGACATATTAGACAGATATGATATATGTTGGACAGATATGAAATACTATACATGGGACCTCGCACATATAAGAGTCATTAGATATGAGCTATTATAGACAGATATCAAATAGATATGAAGTATTAGACAAATACAAGAGATATAAGTTATTAGATATGAGATATTAGACAGATAGGAGATATTAGATATGTCAGATATGAGGTATTACATATCAGATATGAGACAGATATGATTGTTTAGATATGACAGATATGATATATTTCATATGACATATTAGACACATATGAGACAGATATGATATATTAGATATGACATATTAGACACATATGAGACAGATATGATATTTTAGATATGACATACGTATGAGATATTAGACACACATTACATGAGCTATTAAATGAGATATTAGATACATAAGAGATATGAGATATAAGACTGATACAATTTATTTGGCAGATATAAGCTATGATATGTGAGATAAATGTGAAATAGAGCGAAGATATTAGACAGATATCAACTATTAGATATGAGATACATACGACGTGAATGTGAGGTGTAACACAGACATTTGTTGTTAGATACATATGAGATTTTAGTTATGAGAGGGATATAAGTACTTAGACGGATATGAGAGAGATATGAGATGTTAGCCAGATATAAGCTATTAGATGAGATATTAGACAGATATGATTATTTAGATATCACACATATGTGATAGATATGAGATATTAGACAGATAAGACATAGCTATGATATATTAGATTAATATTATGTGAAACATAAGATATTAGATGAGATAGTAGTTATATAGCAGATATACTTGAGATTCAAGACAGATATGATTTATTGCATTGATATAACATATCAGTTATTAGATAGATATGAGATATTAGATAGTTATCAGAGATATGAGATGCTAATTGTAGTATATTAGACAGATATTAGACATAAGATAGACAGACATACAGTGTCATTTGTCTTCCGTTGACCCCGTAGGGTACATTATATTTGCTGTGGGACACCATGTAAGAAGACTGTACTATATGCTGATATATGCCACCCCAGTGGAAGGCTATGTGACGCTCTTCTGCCCTTTGTCAGGTGGATGAGGTATATGCCTATGTTCACTATATACACCAGGATCTATCCGCTCATAGCCGCTCTCTTTCCTCCCTTTCCTATCCGCTGTCATATGTATTATAGCGGCTGTATGGGATTAGTGAGCTATGCAGCGTCTGTCTGGCCAGCACTAGTAGGAATGTATGACTGCATACCAGAAAGCCACAATGTGGCGGCATTAATCGTCTATATTACATACCTACTTGTATCACCATCATAATATCCTGTTACTGACATCATTGTTATTAGCTTAAGGCATATCTGCCAGGATCTATGTCTGATAGATATCTGTGATCTCATACACACGGCCTGTGACAAAGGCACACGGAAGAAAAGGTTGCGGAAACCTTTTCCGCCTTGTGAACATTCTGCGCGGCTAGCCATGACGGAACACTGATGCAGCATCGGCATTGTATCGCGGTATCCCGCTCCGAATGAATGGGCCTAAACAGGGGCGTGCCTCAAGCCGCGGACACCGCTACTAGCTAGCGAAAAAAAAGCAGGCCGTTTTTGCAGGCGTATTTTGAGGTGGATTCCGTGTCAAATCCGCCTGCAAAAAACTTAGTGTAAGGAGGTAATAAAGGAAATTATTATTTACAGAGACATAAAGAGATAGTTAGATAGGTGAAAGATACATGGATACCAAATATAGAGCGATAGGTGGATGTGAGGTAAATATGAGATATACAGTATATCATATCAATATATACTAGATATAGATGTAAGCTAAATGATAGATAGATAGATAGATAGATAGATAGATAGATAGATAGATAGATAGATAGATAGATAGATAGATAGATAATAGAAGACATTGGACAATGATCTCTTTATCTCTTCAGGACGCTAATGAGGACCCCGGAGAAGATGTCGCTTTGCTGTCGGTCAGCTTTGAAGACGCAGAAGCTACACAGGTGTTTCCCAAACTGTATCTGTCCCCCCGAGTCGAGCAGTAAGTACATCCAGTACCCCACCTAGAGGTCATTGTGATCATTCTGCATATTCCTGTGACTGCTCTGTTCTCTATAACTCTGATGTATTGGCCGAGCTGATGTGTAATACACGGGGAGAGTCAGAATAGTCGCCTGGGCCTGCCATGAAACAGGAGGGTCCTGAGACATCATCATAGACCAGGGTGGACAGAGCTATAGAAGGTTATGTCAGACTGCAGGAGACACACGAGGTGCACTCACATGTCATAGGTGGTTCTTTGGCACAACAACAACCTATTTGAGCAAGTAAAGCTGCAGTATAAAGAATGGTGAAATGTAGAGCAACATTATGAGAATGTTATAACTACCCCAGGCATAGTTGTGATTTAAAAGGGGCCTTCTACTTCCTCCAGCTCTTTTCATCCTTTTATGGCCGCCCCTCCAATGATTCTGGCACACTTGGAATTTTAATTCCCACCGTTCCTGAGCAATCGATGCTGTTGGTTTTGGTGCCTGATATTATAACTAGGCTCCCTAATGTCTAGTGGGTGGTGTCGGGAAGAGCAGACAAGGGGCGTGACTCAGAGCTCTGATACTGTCTGCCTCTGATTGGTTCTGTGAGTCACGCCACCTGCTCCTCCCTGACACCACCTACTGGACATTAGGGAGTCTAGTTATCATATCATGCACCAAAACTAACTGTACTTGTTGCTCAGGAATGGTGGGGACTAGAGAAAAAATTCCAACTGCGTCAGAATCAGCGGATGGATGGAAAGAGGTGGAAGTGGAGAAAGTTCTATTTAAAGGAGCCATGCTAAAATCCTGAAGGAAATAAGTAGTGGGTGAGTGTCTCACACAGGCTCGGTGACTTACCTGTGGGGCTTTCTAGGACCGCGGCTCTGCTGCTTTCACCATTGTTAGTGGAGCCATAAATCTTCTGGGTTACTGGACTGCGGCTGTTCAGTAAGTCGAGGAGACATCATGTGCAGCCATTTTCTGAAGATTGTCATAAATCCTGCTACAACCGCAGAGAACAAAGGCCGTTCTTGTGTAAGCGGCTGTTTACGTGTTCCTCATAAGCCGCGTGGCTGCTGCTGGATAAACTCCCTGGTTAGATGTTCAGGGAAATGAGCATGTTACACGCCAGGTCCATCTATTAACTCTTCTTGTGCCAGCCCCCAGTGACTAATCCTATGTGTTCACTGATGCTGGGCCTCTGCATGTTCGACCTTTACTTACCCGGTGTGAGTGGGGTCTGGAGTAGGGGTACTCAGATAGTCTTCATAAAGGTCCACTTATCTAGGACTGCAAAGGGGTGAAGGTCCAGGCTGAACACCAACAGTAGACCCCAAGCTCCTTAATCTGTGTTACCCCAGAACCTTAACCTTTACCTCAACCCCTTTGCACCCCTAGACCATCAGTTATAACTTAACCCCTTCAAACCTCTAAACCATCAAGTATAATTACTTCAACCCTTTCACATCCCTAGTCCATCAGGTATACATACCTTGACCCCTTCACACCCCTAGACCATCAGGTATACTTACCTTAACCCCTTCGCTACCCTAGACCATCAAGTATACTTGCCTTAACCCCTTCACACCCCTAGACCATCAGGTATACTTACCTTAACCCCTTCACACCCCTAGACCATCAGCTGTATTTACCTTAACTTTTTCCCGGACTTGGGCCATCAAGAATTCTGGTATTAACCTCTTCACCACCATAGACCTCAAGAATATTCACATTAACTTTTTTACTTCCCCAGATCACCATGGATAGTAGTAAGACCTTTACTGGCATAGACCAGCATTAACCCCTTCACTGCACTAGACCTGGATGCTATATGGCCCGGTATATCTGGCTGCTTTATACTCTAGCTAGTTATTGGGGTGTTGTATGTTGCCCAGAATCGGGGCGCACCCCCAAGATCTCTGACTACCCCCATCATTAGCTGCAAAGGCTCAGTATCGGGCTGAAGCAGCCAACAATAAGGCCGTTGTGTCTTCCCATGATTCCCTGCGCTCTGGCTGGCACACTTCTCTCCCCCACACTGGCAGGCAGGCATTTGTGGGTTGCATCAATGTCATGAGATTGCTGCTTGCTGCTTTACCAGGGACTAGTGACGTCATTGAAGCACAGCGGGGGAGGCTGCTAAGTGGGGGGGGGAGCGGTCCGGGCCTTGATGATAACACCAGTCAGGAGCGGATCCTACACCACAACTTTTCCTTTTACTTTTCTCAGACATCATTTTATCCAGGATTGAAGATCATTCTGAATGTGCTGGGAGAGAACTACAAGTCTCAGCATGGCCGGTGTGCTTATCCTTAACTATGGACAATGGTTTTCTTCATGTTACAGGCCTCATTTACAAGGGAATTCCATTATATGACCCTGATCAGTAGAGGGGTTCTGTGTCCCCTGCGGAGTCAGAGGTTGTTTGAGGTCGGCTCCTCGTTGTCTCCGCTCCTTCCTTTTTCCATCTCTTCATACTATGAAGCGGCTGAGTAGTCACATGTCCTCGGGTGACCTGGAGCAGTGTGCATGCGTTCTTCATTCTTCTCCAAACTTCATGTATTAGTCTGAATTCACAACTGACTGTTCTTTACACGCGTAAGAAGATGACTCTTAACTACATGCAAGAAGTGCCTGCTGTGTGACTGCCCCCTAGAGGCCTTGTGTAACTACACACACGGGGTGCATGCTGTATGACTGCCCCCTAGGAGCCCCCTGTAACAACATCCAAGAAGTGCCTGCTGTATGACTGCCCCCTAGAGGCCTCCTGTAACTACACACGAGGGGTACATGCTGTGTGACTGCCCCCTAGAGGCCTCCTGTAACTACACACGAGGGGTGCCCACTGTATGTCTGCTAGGAGCCCCCCGTAACAACATACAAGAAGTGCCCTCTACATGACTGCCCCCTAGGGGACTTCTGTAACTACACACGAGAGTTGCCCACTGCATGGCTGCCCCCTAGAGGCCTCCTGTAACTACGCTCAAGGGGTGTCTGTTGTATGACCACCTTATAGGTGACTCCTGTAACTACATACAAGAAGTGTCTGCTGTACGACCGCCCCCTAGAGGCCTCCTGTAACTACACGCGAGGGGTGCCCTCTGCATGACTGCCCCCTAGAGGCCCCCTATAACTACACACGAGGAGTGCTTACTGTATAATTACCCCATAGGGGATTCCTGTAACTACACACGAGGGGTGACTGCTGAACTTGACTCCCATTCATGGATTGTTCTTCCATCAACCACTTTTGATTGGTGGTAACCCATACCTGGTACACCCCACAAGACCCGCCATCATGGAGATGCTCTGACCATGTCACCGCCGTCATCATCCAGTCTTTAGCATGCTCAGATTCTCACGCCTGCTCATGTTTCCTGCTTCCAACACATCACCTTTAAGAACTATCCCGGCATGGACATGACATGGCTCAGGCACCATTGTCACCGGGGTCTTATTGTTCTGGCTGATGGTGTTTGTCCTGCTGTAGTCGTCCTTGTTCTCGGAGACCATTACCCTCCTCCCCCCTATGTCTTTAAGGTCACCCAGCCCGGGCCCGAGGCTCGTGAATTCTCTTGGCACTAGGACTTTACGCTTTGCACATTTCGGATGAGATCAAAGTGAAACCACAAGAGATGAATTCCTTCCATCCATCGCAAGGAAAGTAAACAGGAATAATGCAGGGAGACTGGGAATAAAGTGGGGATCTGGCGGCTGCTCCCCTCGCGCTCGCCTGCGTCTTTTACGGGATTTAGGGAGATAATTGTATAATAAATATTGTCATGCTTGAGGGATATTTGCTGGGGATGAATATACAGCCGTGCACAGAACCATCTGGAAAGGGGGGGGGGGGGGCGACTTGCGTTTTCTGTTTTATCGAAATCTATGCTGTCAGATAGGCCTGCAGGGTCCGGGCCGCGCTGCGATCCCAGTCTGGGACGCCTTCCAGAAATGGTTTGCAGAAAGTACACTCAGCAGTTTTCTTCCCTGTCCTACAAGCTGGGAAACACAGGGCGCCACACCTTAAAATGTTTAGCTCCAGAGATCTGCTCCCCTCCCCCGCCGGCGCTTTCACCAGAAGTGGCCCAAAATTTCAGCAGGACGGTGACCCACAAAGGACGGAAGGCTCTCACCCACACCCAGCAGAATTCAGGGTGCTTCACAGCAGCGCTTCCTCTAGTTACTGCTATACAAGCAGTTCCCTAATACTTTCTATGGGCGACACTAGAGACCTATGGAGGGCGGGCGGGGAGCGGGATCGGGCCTGTAGGATCGGAGATGGCATCTATCCACAACTACATGGCTGTGCCTCTCTGAGCTACAGGAAAAGTCTAGCGGGGCTAGACCATATTATGTGTAGGGGGCCCTAAATGTACCCCACTAGCACATACCAGGGAAGGGGGACGGATTGATGGTAGAGTTCAGAGACCCAGTTTTTTGTCTGGAGAGGGGAACAGAGATGTCCGGTGGGGGCAGAAGAGTGGATGGAAGTGTTTGTAGATGGACAGAAGGTTCTGGAAGGGGTCAGAGGAGTCTGGAGAGGGGACAGAGGGTTTAGAAGAGGGGAAATAGGGAACTGAGGGGATACAGAGGAGATTAGAGGGGGGCAAAGGAGTTTGAAGGGGTACAGAGAGATCTGGAGGGGGATAGTGGGATCTGAAGGGCACAGAGGAGTCAGAGGAACCTGGAGATGGACAGAGGGATCTGGTTACAGTGGAGGCTGGGGGGACAAATTATCTGGAGGAGGAGCAGTGGGATCTGAAAGGCACAGATGAGTTTTTGGGGGCAGAGGGGTTTAGAGGGAACAGTGTAGTCTGAAAGGAACAGAGGGGTCCAAGGATCATAAGGGTTTTGGAGGGGCCTGAAGTGGGATAGAGTGGTCCAAAAGGTACCGAGGTGTCTGGAGGGGGACATAAGGGTTTGTAAGGGGTCTACAAGGGACAGAGGTTTTTGGCAGGGCACAGATCAGTCTGATAGCGGCTTTCTCCCCTCTTCCCACTAAGGGTAAGTTCACACGAGGTTTTTTGGGCAGGATTTTGAGGCCATATTCGCCTCAAAATCCTGAACAAAAAGACGGCTCCCTTTGAAATCAATCTTTGCTCCGTTTCCCGAAAAAAAGAAGCGACATGCTCATTCTTCAGGCGGATTCGCCTCGCGACATCCACCTGTAGACTCTCCCGACTAGGTCCATTCATTTGGGCCTAATCCGGAGCGGAGTACGCGACTGGAGGCCGGTATACTGCACTGCCATCAGGTTGCAGCTACCCGTATTTTGGCCTCTGCCTCTGTTTCCAGTCCAAAAAACCCCGTGTGAACTTACCCTAAGAACACAAGCACTCTCGGCTGGATATTATTGTGTATGGGGGAAGTCCATTGTGTCTTTACAAGAGGTTCTGCAGTAGAACATCCAAATGATATAGAACTATAATGGACTGTTTGTGAATGACCACCAATCCGGGTTGATGTCAGCACCCCGCTGTATGCCCCCAGTCCTAGCCATGACCTCAGGAACACCAGGCGTGAAGGAGTTAATGAGTAAACGTGTCCGGCGCCTCCGATCTCTTGCTGCAGATTTTCACTTATGTTTAGTTGCCGGGAAATCCCAGCAAAGCCCCAGACAAAGCGAAGGCTGTATACACAACAGGAGTCTGCTGGAACCAGAGCGGCCCTTTACTGGAAAGAGCAAATTCTGAACGGGGCGATATGGAACATTCTTTGTTGTTTTTAAAGCCTTGTCCACCGCTGACCGTCTGCCCAACAGAGGAGCCTGCCAGGAGGGATGACAGAGGCTTCTGTTCTGTCTCATGAACTCTCTGCACCCTCATCATCCTCTGACTACAACTCCCATTATGCGATCGGAGACCACCGCTCTAGTGATAGTCTGCCCCTTAGTATCATGTTAGTTCTGAGACCCCAGTGCAAAACCTCTACAGAACCCCAAATTATTTCCTTATCGTTTGTAGCGCTGCTGTTCCCCTGTGTTTCAGAGGGGCAATTGAAGGGGGTCTCCTTTGGGGCGACTACAACCTCTGCACCCCCATTGTTTGGAATAATATAGCCTGGCATTATCAATTACTAACCCTTGCCCGCAACTTCCTCTGCATGTTGTTGGCGTTGATGATCCGACTATATTCAACAAATTGCTGCCGTCGATGGTCTGCCTGCTCCAGCATTTCAGCAGCTCTCAAGGTGTCCTGCTGCTGAACTTGTTTCTCACACTGTGCCTGTGATAGTTCCGGCATCTGAGCACCTCACTGGAACGTCATACAATGAGTGTGTTGTTGGTGTTGATGATCTGCCTGCTCCGGCGTTTCGACAGCTGTCAAGCTGGCCTGGCGCTGAACTCGTTCCTCGCACTGTGTCCATGAGTGTTGTGGCATCTCAGCAGCTCGCTGGGATGCCATATAATGAGTGTGTTGTTAGTTGATGATCCCCCTCAGCTCTGCTTGAGGAGAACTCCAATTTGGATTAAAGTTGTTTGCCCATGTCAGTTTGTCAGCACTGCCTGGAGCAGATCAGATAATATGCAAATGTCTGTACACAATCCACTGAGGGTTAGCTGTGTGTTTACACAGAGAGATACAGACCTGGGACCTGAGATAAGGCTGCTGCAGGAGCAGTGTAATATAGTATGTGAACATAAATTCATAACAGTCGTGAAGTCATGTCATTTACCGGGATAAAAAGTAGCCTATGTGTTAATCCAGGTTACAATCTATTTATGTGCCAAATTTCATTCAAATTTGTTCAGCCGTTTTTGCGTGATTGGGGAACAAACATTCAAACACATAGTAGGATTAGTAGGATTTATAATATCAGTAGGATAGGATTAGTAGGATAGGCATATTAGCAGACACTAGGAAATCCTCATACCAGATGAAAGCACCATAGAACAGCAGGGGGCGCTTTATCTCTTTATAATATAGACTTTGAACTTCATATACGTCAGTCACTAGATGTCACCAGTGGGTAAGCAGAAGTGGGTTTGGCATTTTTGGGGCTCCAAGCAAATCTGTGTCTGGGGAGCACCTAGTGCTGCTTCTATATACACTGTATAATGTGCACCTAGTGTCCCACACACAATATAATACCCCCTTAGTGCCCCCATACAATGTATAATGCCCCCTTAGTACACACCACCCAGTATAATGTTCCCTTAGTTTCCCCACATGTACTATGATGTTCCTCTTGTGCCTACACACAATGTAATGCCCACTTAGTGCCCCATACAATGTGTACTGCTCCTTTAGTGACCCCACATATAGTATAATGCTCTCTTATTGCTCCCACACACCGTATAATGCCCTCACACAAAGTAAAATGCCCCTTAATACCCCCCACATTATACTATTCCTGTAGTACACCCACCCAGTATAATGTTCTCTTAGTTCCCCCGCATGTAGTATAATACTCCTCTTGTGGCTACATACAATAAAATAACCGCATAAAATATAATGCTCTGTTATTGCTCAAACACACTGTATAATTCCCCACACAAGAAAAGTGCCCACTTATTGCCCCAACACACACAAACAGTATAATGCACCCTTTAGTAGTCACCTCATATAGTGTAATGTCCCCTTAGTGCCCCCCATACTATATAGTGCCCAGTACACACAGTATAATGCCCTTTTAGTGCTCAGTACACACAGTATTACGCCCCTTTATTGGCCCCCACATATAGTATAGTGCTCCCTTTTAGCCCTCACACAGTAGGGTCAGGATGTTGTGTAGCAGCATGGCGACACGTTACTCTGTGTGAACTTACCCTAAAGATCCTGCGACTAGAAGATCCTTCTCCTAAATGTTAGTTCAGTCCACAAGATGGCGGCTCCTCGGTGCGTGGGCGATACATGTCCCAGAATCCTAGTCGGGATCTACAGAACCACAATGGACACTGTTCCACAGGTCTTAAAGGGACCTGCCAAATAAACCTCAGTCCGCCTGTGACTGTATTAGGTATGAGCCTTACCTTTAGCCCATAGACTGGGAGCTTCTCCGGGCCTATAAGACAGTCTTATCCATAGGGCACCACCAGTCATTATAGGCAAAATCTGTAATATACTGATTATATTATATCCCTGGTGTCTTGTGGGTTGCCAGTTACATTCTTGCTATTTAGCATATCCATAGTATTTAGAGGATTAACAGTGTCATCATCATTGTCTAGCAAATCATAGGTAGCTAATGGGTTAATAGTCTCACCCTTATTGCATAGTATATACCTGTCTAATCCCTAGTGTCTAGTGGGTTACCTGTCTCATCCCTGGTGTCTAATGGTTTAGCATTTTCATGAGGTCCCCTGGTGTCTAGTGGATTAATATCCCTGGTGTCCATTGGGTTACTACCGTCCTATTGATCTGATCCTTGGTGGATACTCCACTACATACATTTATGGGGTTCACCATTGGTTGTCACCCCCAGTATACAGCTCTCGCAGGGTGCAGAGAGTACAGGCGGGCGTTGGGCGACTTTCCCAGGCTATGGTGTAAATTCAGATTTTGCTGGTATTCTGTCAATTCCTTCTCGGCCATGACTCAGCGTTGAAGCTCTCGCCAAGCGATGCTGACTCATGTGTAATAATGGGGCTGCTTTATAATAATTCACACGTTTAACCCTTTAATCCTCACTAGTCCTGGTCAGATTCCTGCGGCGTGCCAGGAGCACACGAGGCAGTGACACATCCCGGTGTCACAGACCGGTTATTCACAAGATGACACAAGCTTCTCCTCATTCCCATCAGGCTCAGCGATATTGGGTGAAGTAGTCGCTGGCGACATAAATTGATCAACCCTTGCTCAAGGTTTAGCAAGAAAAATCTATCTGTAGAGCTCAGAATATTTCCAGATACATTGTTTTACCTATTTTGTACTGCAGTGTGTTGCATTATGACTTGTACTCAAGTCACAGCCAGAGCTGCATTCAAAATTCAGGTCTCTGGCTGGAACAGACTACTGTACACCTTATAGATAGTCATGTCACCAACCAACTTGGCCCGAGCAGTCAGCTATGCGCTGTCCATAATGCATTGCTGTAAGGTCACAGAAGATTTCTAAATGCAGCTCTGGATGTGACTGGAGGATAGGACAAAATTAATATTGTTGGAATATCGCCTTGAAGCTGCTGACAGATCCCTCAGGTTGTGTCACAAGGAGATGTTAACCCTCACACATATTAGATCATTTAGTGTGTTTGTAGCTGCTTTGGATGTGACTGTATGTTGTGTGCTGGGGGGGGAGGGGTCTCTAGGTAATATGCGGGGAGGGGGTGTCTTATGTGTAGAACTTTGTGGGATCCTCTAGATGATACAGATAATATAGGCGTTACCAGTGTGCTCAATGTACGCCCAGGTCCAGGGGGCCATTTTTCCCATAGACCCCCTCCATGATTGATACATATGTAGGACTATTGTAACAGATCACATTGATACATTGTATTGATAAGACAATTCACTGCTCAGTTCTATGGAGGTTCAGCTTGTGGTCATCACTCACATCGGGGTGCGGCCATGATTTGCTCCCGTGAGGTCATTTTCAGGGTATGTCTATGTGTGTTATAGAGTCCTGTCCTCCTACGACATCGCAAATACAGCTTTATCCACCAACACACCGGGAGGGGATCTGACTAGTGTACCCAACCCAAACCTAAAGCCCTTAATTGGACAGGTTATTTTTTCCGAGGTGAGCTTGGTCCCTGCCTGCATCACTATAGTCTCCGGATTAACTATTTCACCATTGTAACCCACAGGTTGTCAGTATTCAGGGTCATGGAAGCACGGTTATATACAATATGGTCCTTATCACTCTATACATGGAGATGTATAACTTATACCAGCTGTACATATATTATATACAGGGGATACCCAGGTTATACCAGCTGTACATATATATTATATACATGAGATACCCAGGTTATACCGGCTGTACATATATATTATATACAGGAGATACCCAGGTTATACCAGCTGTACAAATAGAATTATATACAGGAGATACCCAGGTTATAACGGCTGTACATATATATTATATACAGGAGATACCCAGGTTATACCGGCTGTACATATAGAATTATATACAGGAGATACCCAGGTTATACCGGCTGTACATATATATTTTATACAGTATATACCCAGGTTATACCGGATGTACATATAGAATTATATACAGGAGATACTCAGGTTATACCGGCTGTACATATAGATTTATATACAGGAGATACCAAGGTTATACCGGCTGTAAATATATATTATATACAGGAGATACCCAGGTTATACCAGCTGTACATATATAATATATACAGGAGATACCCAGGTTATAACGGCTGTACATATATATTATATACAGGAGAGATACCCAGGTTATACCGGATGTACATATAGAATTATATACAGGACATATCCAGGTTATACCGGCTGTACATATAGAATTATATACAGGAGACACCCAGGTTATACCAGCTGTACATATAGAATTATATACAGGAGATACCCAGGTTATACCAGCTGTACATATAGAATTATATACAGGAGATACCCAGGTTATACCGGCTGTACATATATATTATACACAGGAGAGATACCAAGGTTATACCGGATGTACATATAGAATTATATACAGGACATATCCAGGTTATACCGGCTGTACATATAGAATTATATACAGGAGACACCCAGGTTATACCAGCTGTACATATATATTATATACAGGAGAGATACCCAGGTTATACCGGCTGTACATATAGAATTATATACGGGAGATACCCAGGTTATACCAGCTGTACATATATATTATATACAGGAGAGATACCCAGGTTATACCAGCTGTACATATAGAATTCTATACAGGAGATACCCAGGTTATAACGGCTGTACATATATATTATATACAGGAGATACCCAGGTTATACCAGCATGGAATAGACTATAGTCAGCTATTGCAGTAGTAACCACATTTCATCAGTAGGGGGTGATATTAGAATCTGGGTATCTTATCCGATGCCTTTGGCTCTAGTTGCTGCTTGTATATAGGTATTCTGGGCTCTCTCTTTCACTATGTTGCGTCATGTTTTGCAGCAGTGAGCGGACGTCACTTGGAGTCGGTGGTGACTTTTTTTGTACTTTTTATTATTAGAAATCAAAAAGTTTTGTATCTTTTCTAAATAAATAAGATTTGTGTAAATTCTCTTCTTTTTGACAAGGTCTCTGCTCACAGCCAGCAAGAATCTTGTTACCTCCAGATGCCGAAATTCACCTCCATCCACCCCAGCGGCTGCTCTCGTCACAGTGTGTCAGCGCTCTGCCCTGTACGTCATGCTGCTGTGTAAGCGGATTTTGCTTCTCAGGCTCTGGATACAAACAGAGATTTTGAGAATGATGTTTCTAATCGATGGCTGCAGAACTTGACATTATTGGGTAGTCCCTGACCTCACGGTCCGTACGCTGCTCAGTGCCCGTAAGGGTTGTCACCACATATACCAAGTGACATATAGAATAGTACGCCGGAACATCGCTCTTTGTGTCAGTCTTCACTGTCATTTTAGCATTCAGTCAGTAAATATGGAGGCTTATAGTGAGCAGGTCTGTAGTTTTCCGCCATTGGGCACGTCAGTGGGATCCAACAGGCGCCAGTGGTGTCCGTCATCCCCTCCCAGTTAAGACATCAGGATCACTTGTGGTTGTTAGTGTGATCCAAGTGTCCTTTAAGGGTATGTTCACACAGCAGTATTTGGCGCTGGTTTTGAGGTGGGTTCCAGAGGAAGCCCCCACATAGGAAAACCACCCAACAAATAAAGAAGAAATGGCTCTTAGAAAACTGCAGCACAAAAAGAAATGTTATAGATTACAAAAAAATGCAAAACATAAAAATACCCGAAAATAATCGGTATCAAATAAACTTAAAACACAATAACAGTGGTGGAATTGCTGCCTCATTGCCCAAAGAAAGGGTTAATAAAAGTGACTCAATAAGGCTTATGTACCCCAAATTCCTTCCATTGGAAAATGTGACGACCCACAAAAAACAAGCCCTCATAGATATCATCAATGGAGGGAAAAAAAATTACATAATGTTGTAGGTCTTGGAATGTGACAAGGGGAAAAAAACAAAACTAAGCTTGGTTCTAAAGATGCAAGGGGTTAAATTGTAGCTCCCTACAATCACCACTAGAGGCAGCATAGGTGCTATCAGAGACCACCAGTGTCAGAATGCAGCCCCTGCAGCTGATATCATCAGGTCCCTCTCCTGGACCCCTCAGCAGACGTGGGCTGTGTTGGCGAGCCAGATGGGGCGATACCCCCAGCCTCCACTAGAGGTAATTGCATACAAAACGGGCCCTGCCATAACAGACATCTCCTCTTCTGATGTCATCAGTAGAGATGAGAGAATCGGTTCATAATGATCATAAGATAGGTTTGTTACGAATTCTCCAAAATTCCCGGGTTTGGCTGAACCTGAGATTTTTAGGTTTTGCCGCCCAAAAGCCACCATTATACTCCGGGGGCTCTTCAGACCTCAGAGTATAAAAGGGGCAATACTCCCCTTCCATTATCCCTCCAGGACTCCATTGCAGCGTCAAGAACTTCTTTGGGGGTCATCTCCCAGCCTCTCCTGTAATGTCAGGGGCCTCAAGGGGGTCACGTGACTCCTGAGGTCCAGGATTAGGCCGCAGCCATTCCAAGTGGATGTGGCATCACTGGAGAACTGGAATAGGAATGACATTACCATTGGATGCTGCAACAAACCCAGGATCGGTGAGGGATGGTCTAAGTATCAGTGTCATTCTGTCTCGGCCTCTCCCCCTGGACCTCCAATTATTATTTTCTGGGGTCTGAAGAGACCTCGGGGTATAATAAAAGCACTTATGTGTTCAGTCTGTAACAAAACTGGTGGGAGAACCTTGTCGAATAGTGGTCGATATTGTCATCAGTGCAGGTCTGTAGAGCTGAGACCTCCCAGAGATCGCAAAATGAATGGGCCCCTGGGGCATAGTAGGGCCCTCTTGTCCAATTTTCATCTCTGAGTTGTGGTGACGGGGCTTCCTATACAATCATTTTCCATAGAATGAAGGGCCGCTCTTTGGCTTCTCTATTTGGTGGACTTGGCCGTGGCCCCCTCATTCTTGGATTGTAACGCAGAGCCTGTTGCGCTC
Organism: Leptodactylus fuscus; assembly: GCF_031893055.1. NCBI lineage: Eukaryota > Metazoa > Chordata > Amphibia > Anura > Leptodactylidae > Leptodactylus > Leptodactylus fuscus. The sequence goes on along the minus strand of NC_134267.1, from coordinate 24,417,715 downwards.
CTCTACACCATCTCACTTCTCCCATCGTACAATGCAGCGGAGTTATTGACACAGTTGGGTGGACTCCACTTTATCCAGGGTGTTGACTGTTTATTGGCAGCTTGGCATGCCTGCCGGTGGAGGAGCTCAGCCCTGCCCCCTGCCCCAGGTGCTTGTGCCCTGCATTCCTGACTAATACCCTCAGTCACCGCTGACTTACTCTACTTTGACGTGTAAATCTCTGGTGCTGTTTTTAGATCCCGCAGCCTCGGCTTGTTTGCTTTAGTGTTGTAGCAAATCAAGAACTGTGTCTGTTATCTGTGTCCCGAGCAAATACTCCGAGAGTCATTTCAGGTCAGGCCCGAGCTGAACAATCCTTCACGAGAACAAGGATCTGCTTCATATTTCACTTCCAATATGTCTGCTGGGTTATACAGCACTGGGCTCTGTTCACACCTACATTGTGACTACTGTTTATTATGCACTAGCCTCTGCCCGCGGCTTTGTCTGCAGGTTGTTGGCGTCGATGATCCTCCTATATTCAGCAAATTGCTGCTGTCGATGGTTTGTCTGCTCCAGCGTTTCAGCAGCTCACAAGCTCTCCTTCTACTGAACTTGTTCCTCACGCCGTGCCTGTGATTGTTCCAGCATCTCAGCAGCTCGCTGCGACGCCATATAATGTACGTTTTGTTGGTATTGATGATCCGCCTGCTTCGGCGTTTCAACAGCTGTCAAGCTGGCCTGTAGTTGAACTCATTCCTCGCGCTGTGCCTGTGAATGTTTCGGCATCTCAGCAGCTCGCTGGGACGCCATATAATGAGTGTGTTGTTGATGTTGATGATCCACCTGCTTCAGCGTTTCGGCAGCTCTTAAGTTGGCCTGGCATTGATGTTGTTCTTTGTATCCTGTCTGTGATTGTTCCGGCATCTCAGCAGCTCGCTGGGATGCCATATGAGTGTGTTGTTGGCGTCGATGATCCCCCTCAGTTCCACTTGAGGAGAACTCTGTGAGTTCTGGCTCCTTCATAGCCCTCGTTGTTTGCGACAAATTAGATTTTCTTTTCCCGGCATGTTTAAAATGAGCAAACTGCCAATTTGGATGAAAGGTGTTTGCCCATGTCAGTTTGTCAGCACTGCCTGGAGCAGATCAGATAAAATGCAGTTTGCATGTACGCAATCCACTGAGGATTAGGTGAGTGTTTGCTTAGAGAGATAACAGACCTGGGACCTGAGATAAGCGGCTGCAAGTGCAATGTAATATAGTATGTGAACATAAATTCATAACAGTTGTGAAGCCATGTCATTTACCAGGATAAAAAGTAGCCTATGTTACAGGTATCCAGGTTACAAACTATGTGCCAAATGTCATCCAAATCCATCCGTTCAGCCATTTTTGCGTGATTGAGGAACAAACATCCAAACACACAAACTTTCTCATTTATAATATTAGTAGGATGATGGATACAGATGACTCCTAATAGATCAGGAAGGAGAATAGACCCGATGACATACACATGTAAGCACACAGGTTAGTAATCTGCAAAGGTGACCGGGAGACCTAGGCTTCAACCCCATGATAAGTGCATGTAGGTGTCATCACATAGGTTAGTAATCTGGTAAAGGAGACCCTGAGATCTAGGCATCAGGACCATACAGAGAGATTCAGACAAAAAGTTACTGGGAGACCTAGGGTGCAGACCCATGAGATATCAGGACCATACAGATAGATTCAGACAACCTTGTTATATCATAAAGGTTACTGGGAGACCTAGGGGGCAGACCTGTGAGATATCAGGTCCATGCAGATGTCAGTACACATGGTGAAGGTGACCAGGAGACCTAGGCTATAGCACATTCACATGTACAGGCTAGTAATCTGGACTAGGTGTCTCAACATCTAGATTTCAGGTATGTGAAGATGTAATAAATTTGTAATTGTTTGTTATCTCAGACAGGTGGCCAGGAGACCTAGCCTGCAGTCTCTTGAGATATCACGTCAGGTTTATAATCTAGTAGAGATGAGCGAACAGTGTTCTATCGAACACATGTTCGATCGGATATCAGGGTGTTCGCCATGTTCGAATCGAATCGAACACCACGTGGTAAAGTGCGCCAAAATTCGATTCCCCTCCCACCTTCCCTGGCGCCTTTTTTGCACCAATAACAGCGCAGGGGAGGTGGGACAGGAACTACGACACTGGGGGCATTGAAAAAAATTGGAAAAAGTCATTGGCTGCCGAAATCAGGTGACCTCCATTTTAGACGAATAGTGGATTTCAAATCCGGGTCATATGAGAATGTGAACTTTGTGACTATGAGACAGGGATAGCTGTACAGGCAGGGATAGCTAGGGATAACCTTTATTTAGGGGGGAATGTTATTAAAAATAACTTTTTGGGGCTCTATCGGGTGTGTAATTGTGATTTTTGTGAGATAAACTTTTTCCCATAGGGATGCATTGGCCAGCGCTGATTGGCCGAATTCCGTACTCTGGCCAATCAGCGCTGGCCAATGCATTCTATTAGCTTGATGAAGCAGAGTGTGCACAAGGGTTCAAGCGCACCCTCGGCTCTGATGTAGCAGAGCCGAGGCTGCACAAGGGTTCAAGCGCACCCTCGGCTCTGATGTAGGAGAGCCGAGGGTGCACTTGAACCCTTGTGCACCCTCAGCTCTGCTACATCAGAGCCGAGGGTGCGCTTGAACCCTTGTGCACACTCTGCTTCATCAAGCTAATAGAATGCATTGGCCAGCGCTGATTGGCCAATGTATTCTATTAGCCTGATGAAGTAGAGCTGAATGTGTGTGCTAAGCACACACATTCAGCTCTACTTCATCGGGCTAATAGAATGCATTGGCCAGCGCTGATTGGCCAGAGTACGGAACTCGACCAATCAGCGCTGGCTCTGCTGGAGGAGGCGGAGTCTAAGATCGCTCCACACCAGTCTCCATTCAGGTCCGACCTTAGACTCCGCCTCCTCCGGCAGAGCCAGCGCTGATTGGCCGAAGGCTGGCCAATGCATTCCTATGCGAATGCAGAGACTTAGCAGTGCTGAGTCAGTTTTGCTCAACTACACATCTGATGCACACTCGGCACTGCTACATCAGATGTAGCAATCTGATGTAGCAGAGCCGAGGGTGCACTAGAACCCCTGTGCAAACTCAGTTCACACTAATAGAATGCATTGGCCAGCGCTGATTGGCCAATGCATTCTATTAGCCCGATGAAGTAGAGCTGAATGTGTGTGCTAAGCACACACATTCAGCACTGCTTCATCAAGCCAATACAATGCATTAGCCAGTGCTGATTGGCCAGAGTACGGAATTCGGCCAATCAGCGCTGGCTCTGCTGGAGGAGGCGGAGTCTAAGGTCGGACCTGAATGGAGACTGGTGTGGAGCGATCTTAGACTCCGCCTCCTCCAGCAGAGCCAGCGCTGATTGGTCGAGTTCCGTACTCTGGCCAATCAGCGCTGGCCAATGCATTCTATTAGCCCGATGAAGTAGAGCTGAATGTGTGTGCTTAGCACACACATTCAGCTCTACTTCATCAGGCTAATAGAATACATTGGCCAATCAGCGCTGGCCAATGCATTCTATTAGCTTGATGAAGCAGAGTGTGCACAAGGGTTCAAGCGCACCCTCGGCTCTGATGTAGCAGAGCCGAGGCTGCACAAGGGTTCAAGTGCACCCTCGGCTCTCCTACATCAGAGCCGAGGGTGCGCTTGAACCCTTGTGCAGCCTCGGCTCTGCTACATCAGAGCCGAGGGTGCGCTTGAACCCTTGTGCACACTCTGCTTCATCAAGCTAATAGAATGCATTGGCCAGCACTGATTGGCCAGAGTACGGAATTCGGCCAATCAGCGCTGGCCAATGCATTCTATTAGCCCGATGAAGTAGAGCTGAATGTGTGTGCTAAGCACACACATTCAGCACTGCTTCATCACGCCAATACAATGCATTAGCCAGTGCTGATTGGCCAGAGTACGGAATTCGGCCAATCAGCGCTGGCTCTGCTGGAGGAGGCGGAGTCTAAGATCGCTCCACACCAGTCTCCATTCAGGTCCGACCTTAGACTCCGCCTCCTCCAGCAGAGCCAGCGCTGATTGGCCGAATTCCGTACTCTGGCCAATCAGCACTGGCTAATGCATTGTATTGGCTTGATGAAGCAGTGCTGAATGTGTGTGCTTAGCACACACATTCAGCTCTACTTCATCGGGCTAATAGAATGCATTGGCCAATCAGCGCTGGCCAATGCATTCTATTAGCGTGAACTGAGTTTGCACAGGGGTTCTAGTGCACCCTCGGCTCTGCTACATCAGATTGCTACATCTGATGTAGCAGTGCCGAGTGTGCATCAGATGTGTAGTTGAGCAAAACTGACTCAGCACTGCTAAGTCTGCATTCGCATAGGAATGCATTGGCCAGCCTTCGGCCAATCAGCGCTGGCTCTGCCGGAGGAGGCGGAGTCTAAGGTCGGACCTGAATGGAGACTGGTGTGGAGCTATCTTAGACTCCGCCTCCTCCAGCAGAGCCAGCGCTGATTGGCCGAATTCCGTACTCTGGCCAATCAGCACTGGCTAATGCATTGTATTGGCTTGATGAAGCAGTGCTGAATGTGTGTGCTTAGCACACACATTCAGCTCTACTTCATCGGGCTAATAGAATGCATTGGCCAATCAGCGCTGGCCAATGCATTCTATTAGCGTGAACTGAGTTTGCACAGGGGTTCTAGTGCACCCTCGGCTCTGCTACATCAGATTGCTACATCTGATGTAGCAGTGCCGAGTGTGCATCAGATGTGTAGTTGAGCAAAACTGACTCAGCACTGCTAAGTCTGCATTCGCATAGGAATGCATTGGCCAGCCTTCGGCCAATCAGCGCTGGCTCTGCCGGAGGAGGCGGAGTCTAAGGTCGGACCTGAATGGAGACTGGTGTGGAGCTATCTTAGACTCCGCCTCCTCCAGCAGAGCCAGCGCTGATTGGTCGAGTTCCGTACTCTGGCCAATCAGCACTGGCCAATGCATTTCTATGGGGAAAAGTTAGCTTGCGAAAATCGCAAACTGACAGGGATTTCCATGAAATAAAGTGACTTTTATGCCCCCAGACATGCTTCCCCTGCTGTCCCAGTGTCATTCCAGGGTGTTGGTATCATTTCCTGGGGTGTCATAGTGGACTTGGTGACCCTCCAGACACGAATTTGGGTTTCCCCCTTAACGAGTTTATGTTCCCCATAGACTATAATGGGGTTCGAAACCCATTCGAACACTCGAACAGTGAGCGGCTGTTCGAATCGAATTTCGAACCTCGAACATTTTAGTGTTCGCTCATCTCTATAATCTAGGAAAGGTGACTGGGAGACGAGACTGAGGCCTTATAGTATATCAGGTCCATGCAGATGTAAGCACACAGACTTGTAACCTAGGAAAGGTGACCGGGAGACTGAGACTCCAGTCCCATAAAATATCAGGCCTAGGCCCAGCACCATAAACTAGTACATTCATATATACAGGCTAGTAATCTGTAAAAGGTGACCCTAACCTCTAGATTGCAGGTCCATGCAGGTATAATCAGACAGGATTGTTTTCTCAGAAAGGTGACCGGAAGACCTAATCTGTAGCCACAGGAGATGTCAAGTCCTTGTATTACAGATGTAATATTGTCTGGTTTGTATCTGGTGAAGGTGACGGGAGACCTACAATGCAACCTCATGAGATGACAGAATTGTGACGCGTGTCCTGTCCTTGGACGAGCAGACAATGACATTTCTGTATATCTCATTGTTCTGCTCTATGATCTCTCCGGCGACCATTCCAATAGCAGCGTTGAGGACTTCTTTATGTGGTGGAGTTGCCCTTTAAATCTCTTCCCCCTGCACTTATCCACATTACTAATAATTACTGACGCTCAATAATTCCGACATTTAGTACAGCGACATCTGATTAGGATTTGTTATTTCAGGTTTTTTTTTTTTCCGCCATGTGCCAAAATGACACGTTCTCCTGCCAGCAATACCCCGAGCGTTTTAATAGCCGAGGCCCCGAGAATGTAATGAGAGCGTTCTGCTTGTGCGATTCGGGCTGTGGGCGTATTTTTATGTTCCTGATTAAGTCGATCATCTCCAGTAGTGGGAGAAAAATAGCTGCAGATTACAGAACATACGGTCCAGTCCTGACATACGCCAAGTCAAGGGCGAAAAACTGACGAACATAGCGCCTTAAAGCGACAGGCGCAGCAAATTACTTGGTACTAAAAGTACATGGAGAGTCACTGTACTGACTTTGCTGCTATATCTGCATACAAGAACACTGTACTAAAGGGTTAATCCTGTCTCATAAGTATCTCCATATTACTAGGGTAGTCCATATACAGCATTCTTTAAAAATTTGAGGACAAGTTATTGGGGATCATTTTGATAAATGGATTACTCCCCCCATCGTCCCAACATCCCATGTACAGGAGTCTTCAGAAGTGAGCTGAGAAATAATAATGGTGATCATCTGCCCGGACATATCATTATCTACCAAGGATATCATTATATAGAGACGTCAGCACAGAACAATGTCCTAAAGCTGTATAACCTGTGTGCAGAGGACCTAGGGGGCGCTCATCACAGCACAGGTAGCTTACACATTAGGTACAAAGGTGTCCTTAAAGGGCAATTCCATATTTGATGTTTGTATTGTAATATAACATACTAGAAAGGTGAGTAATACATTACATTACTTATCCTGTATTATACTCTAGAGATGCGCTCACTATTCTGCTGGTGCAGTCACTGTGTACATACATTATTTATCCTGTACTGATCCTGAGTTACATCCTGTATTATACTCCAGAGCTGCGCTCACTATTCTGCTGGTACAGTCACTGTGTACATACATTACATTACTTATCCTGTATTATACTCCAGAGCTGCGCTCACTATTCTGCTGGTACAGTCACTGTGTACATACATTATATTACTTATCCTGTACTGATCCTGAGTTACATCCTGTATTATACTCCAGAGCTGCACTCACTATTCTGCTGGTGCAGTCACTATGTACATACATTATATTACTTATCCTGTACTGATCCTGAGTTACATCCTGTATTATACTCCAGAGCTGCGCTCACTATTCTGCTGGTACAGTCACTGTGTACATACATTACATTACTTATCCTGTATTATACTCCAGAGCTGCGCTCACTATTCTGCTGGTGCAGTCACTGTGTACATACATTACATTACTTATCCTGCACTGATCCTGAGTTACATCCTGTATTATACTCCAGAGCTGCGCTCACTATTCTGCTGGTACAGTCACTGTGTACATACATTACATTACTTATCCTGTATTATACTCCAGAGCTGCGCTCACTATTCTGCTGGTACAGTCACTGTGTACATACATTACATGACTTATCCTGCACTGATCCTGAGTTACATCCTGTATTATACTCCAGAGCCGCACTCACTATTCTGCTGGTACAGTCACTGTGTACATACATTACATTACTTATCCTGTACTGATCCTGAGTTACATCCTGTATTATACTCCAGAGCCGCACTCACTATTCTGCTGGTACAGTCACTGTGTACATACATTACATTACTTATCCTGTATTATACTCCAGAGCCGCACTCACTATTCTGCTGGTACAGTCACTGTGTACATACATTACATTACTTATCCTGTACTGATCCTGAGTTACATCCTGTATTATACTCCAGAGCCGCACTCACTATTCTGCTGGTACAGTCACTGTGTACATACATTACATTACTTGTCCTGTATTATACTCCAGAGCTGCGCTCACTATTCTGCTTCTTGTTGGCCTCCTATAATACACAGTCTGATGAATGGTGTGCGGTGTAGATGACACTTGCAGATGTGCAGAGCATTCTGGGTAATTTGGGCTCTGTTGTTCTGCACGCTTGTGGCTCTTCCTCTCTCCAGTTATCTCTGTGATGATGAGTAATTTGTGCTCGGTGTAATTATCACCCTATACCTCTGTGTGTGAACTGTGCTCTACCTGTTCTGACACATTAGGATGTGACAAGTCACCCTGGAATTCTCTATTGTCTGATATTTGGCATTTGATGCCACCTTGATACCACGCATGACTGATTGTACTTGGCACCAGTAGTGATACAATCAGACCTGGCGCCAGGTGTTGTGTCAGGACTGGTAACCTCACTTGTGCCTTTACATGAGGGCATCTGTATAGGGTCCAGTTCACACTGGGGCCAGTCATGGGGTCAGATATAGTGAACCTCATACACTATCGATGCTCCCTAGGAAGTAATTATAAATGAAGACATCTTGAGTTCTGCTCTTATTGAACCTCCTGATTCATGAATGGAATTCCAGAACACTAGTAATGACTGACACAAAGTCAAATACTGTATCACATGGTTTAATCCCATATCAGACCAATACCGAGGATATAACCAAAGGTCGCCTACCCCATATATAGCACTCGGGCATATCCCACTGCAGCAGATGATGTTTTATGTCATGTAACCTGTAATTTGACAAGAATTCTGACCTCATCCATATGTCGCTCCGCGCCCTTCTGAAAAACATATTTGCCGTCTGAGTCAGTGGCCGCTCCACACCCCACACTATAAACATATGTATAAATGCAGATAAGCGGCGCCTGGTTATAATGAGCGGGTAACTCCTGTCCTAGGAACAGCACAGCAGCCATAACAGCGCCACCCATCTTTCCCAGATCCTGAGTGACAGGACATCTGTCCTGAATGCAGCTATGGGAGGAGAGCTATAATGTGACTGGGGCGGGTGTGAGGTGACATGGCGGCTGTCATCTGACTACATGACTACATGTCACACACTGACACCTATGAGTCAGCCATGTTTGTAAACACTGACTAATCCGCGCCGTGCTGAATAATGAGACGCAGTCGGCTCTGCTCACCTGGAGGATGACATCACCGCTGACATCACAAAAGCTTAAAGGGACACCGAGCCTGCCCTCTGTCTTATTGATTGGCCGGACAGTTTAATGTTATCTATTGTTCTCTGTTATCAGACACTTTTTTTTGTGCAGTGACTGTAATATAATGAAGTCTGTTTTCTCTCGTTGCAGCGCTCTCGGAGGATCCTCCGCTCTTCACATCCCAGCATTCCCAAGTGGCGGCTGCCTGATAGACTACGTGCCTCAGATCTGTCAGCTACTGACCAATAAGGTACAGCACAGCAGAATAGTGAGCGCAGCTCTGGAGTATAATACAGGATGTAACTCAGGATCAGTACAGGATAAGTAATGTAATGTATGTACACAGTGACTGTACCAGCAGAAAGTGAGTGCAGCTCTGGAGTATAATACAGGATGTAACTCAGGATCAGTACAGGATTAGTAATGTATGTACACAGAGACTGTACCAGCAGAATAGTGAGCGCAGCTCTGGAGTATAATACAGGATGTAACTCAGGATCAGTACAGGATAAGTAATGTAATGTATGTACACAGTGACTGTACCAGCAGAATAGTGAGTGCAGCTCTGGAGTATAATACAGGATATAACTCAGGATCAGTACAGGATAAGTAATGTAATGTATGTACACAGTGACTGCACCAGCAGAATAGTGAGCGCAGCTCTGGAGTATAATACAGGAGGTAACTCAGGATCAGTACAGGATAAGTAATGTATGTACACAGTGACTGTACCAGCAGAATAGTGAGCGCAGCTCTGGAGTATAATACAGGATGTAACTCAGGATCAGTACAGGATAAGTAATGTAATGTATGTACACAGTGACTGCACCAGCAGAATAGTGAGCGCAGCTCTGGAGTATAATACAGGATATAACTCAGGATCAGTACAGGATAAGTAATGTAATGTATGTACACAGTGACTGTACCAGCAGAATAGTGAGTGCAGCTCTGGAGTATAATACAGGATAAGTAATGTAATGTATGTACACAGTGACTGTACCAGCAGAATAGTGAGTGCAGCTCTGGAGTATAATACAGGATATAACTCAGGATCAGTACAGGATAAGTAATGTAATGTTTGTACACAGTGACTGCACCTGCAGAATAGGGAGTGCAGCTCTGGAGTATAATACAGGATAAGTAATGTAATGTATGTACACAGTGACTGTACCAGCAGAATAGTGAGTGCAGCTCTGGAGTATAATACAGGATATAACTCAGGATCAGTACAGGATAAGTAATGTAATGTATGTACACAGTGACTGCACCAGCAGAATAGTGAGTGCAGCTCTGGAGTATAATACAGGATATAACTCAGGATCAGTACAGGATAAGTAATGTAATGTATGTACACAGTGACTGCACCAGCAGAATAGTGAGCGCAGCTCTGGCGTATAATACAGGATATAACTCAGGATCAGTACAGGATAAGTAATGTAATGTATGTACACAGTGACTGTACCAGCAGAATAGTGAGTGCAGCTCTGGAGTATAATACAGGATAAGTAATGTAATGTATGTACACAGTGACTGTACCAGCAGAATAGTGAGCGCAGCTCTGAGGTATAATGCAGGATATGATGATGTAATAGCTGTTGACAGTCACTTGTTGGTGATTAAAGGCTCTTCTCATAAGTTCCACTTTGTAGGACTCCCCATGTAATCTGGTTGCAGTCTAGGATACTTGGCTCACAGTTGACCATATGCTTTATATTGTCTCATCAGGTTTATGTTTGTTTCCTCTGACCACATGAATACAAGACTCTCCTTTCTTGTGTTTGGGTTGTCAGACTTCTCTTTGCTGTGTTTATCATCTCCATCTGACCATATGTTAGTACAGATCGCCGTCTTTACTTCCTTGGCTGGTGATAAGATGGCGTTTATACTGCATGTAGAGGCGCACATGACTACTGAGACCAAGCTTAGCAGTCACCTATAAGGACATATGTGAGTGATGTCACCAGTCCAAACACTGAGGTCACCGGTCACTTCTGGCCCTGAGTTCAGCCACGGGAAGGAAAGGGTAACAGGATATCAGGGATAGATTGCGATTTTGGCTTCATGTCCGCCCCGACCTTCCTTGAGTTTCCTATATTTACTGAACAAACCCCTTTAACCCCCTTTGTGTCTTAGACCACCACAGATGTTGCCACTAATGCGTTCTTTCTCCTAGACCACCATGGATTTGGATAGTAACCCCTTTTCCTCTTTAGACTATCGGAGATGCTGATAATGTCCCTTTGTCCGTTCTTTATGGTGGACCTAGGCCTTAGGTGTAGTAACAATTCTGTCCTATAGTCCTGAGCGCCCCCGCAGATTAATGGCCGCGCTCCGCGCACATCATCCCTCTCCATGGTTTTAATTTATACTGTAAAATACCCGTGCAGCTGAGGAAATCCAGCCGGCCGCTGCCAGAGAAAACACATGACATGGTCTTCCCCATCGCTTGCCAAGTTCACAGAGAACTTAAGAAAAAAAAATCTGGGTCAGCCTGTGGCCGAGAAGTGGAAAACTGGATGATGAAGTTGCCCAGATTTACTGTTCCTTGCTACAATATAGCAGGTGTTTCCGACTTATAATGTGTATGTGGCTGGCATGCCCGTCAATAATGTGGCACATGAATGGGGGAGGGGGTACATGAACACTACGGGGTCATGATGGGCACAGCGAATGTCAGGTTTGGGGCTAATTTTTTCTAGTTGTGTTAGACAATTACTTAAAGAACACTTCCATAACCTTTGGATGTCTTAAGGTTATTTATGACATGGTAGCTAAAAAGGTAACCAATCTTTCCCAAATTCCTGGACTTCATTTTTATCGCTGCTGTAGATTTGGAGTCGTCGTGGTAATAGTATTATATTAGGGAGTTGTTATTCAAGCAGTTGCTTATTATGTTCTTCAATTAGACCTAGGCTGGGGTCTGGTGACAAACATATCACCCCAGCCCTGCAGATAGATAGGTTAGTGTCACCAGAACCAGCATATCACCCCAGAACTGCAGATAGATAGGTTACTGTCACCAGAACCAGCATATCACCCCAGCCCTGCAGATAGATAGGTTACTGTCACCAGAACCAGCATATCACCCCAGCACTGCAGATAGATAGGTTACTGTCACTAAAACCCAGCATATCACCCCAGCCCTGCAGATAGATAGGTTAGTGTCACCAGAACCAGCATATCACCCCAGCACTGCAGATAGATAGGTTACTGTCACTAAAACCCAGCATATCACCCCAGCCCTGCAGATAGATAGGTTACTGTCACCAGAACCAGCATATCACCCCAGCACTGCAGATAGATAGGTTACTGTCACTAAAACCCAGCATATCACCCCAGCCCTGCAGATAGATAGGTTACTGTCACCAGAACCAGCATATCACCCCAGCACTGCAGATAGATAGGTTACTGTCACCAGAACCAGCATATCACCCCAGCCCTGCAGATAGATAGGTTACTGTCACCAGAACCAGCATATCACCCCAGCCCTGCAGATAGATAGGTTAGTGTCACCAGTACCAGCATATCACCCCAGTCCTGCAGATAGATAGGTTAGTGTCACCAGACCCAGCATATCACCCCAGCCCTGCAGATAGATAGGTTACTGTCACCAGAACCAGCATATCACCCCAGTCCTGCAGATAGATAGGTTACTGTCACCAGAACCAGCATATCACCCCAGCCCTGCAGATAGATAGGTTAGTGTCACCAGAACCAGCATATCACCCCAGCCCTGCAGATAGATAGGTTACTGTCACCAGAACCAGCATATCACCCCAGCCCTGCAGATAGATAGGTTAGTGTCACCAGACCTCAGCATATCACCCCAGCCCTGCAGATAGATAGGTTAGTGTCACCAGAACCCGCATATCACCCCAGCCCTGCAGATAGATAGGTTACTGTCACCAGACCCAGTATATCACCCCAGTCCTGCAGATAGATAGGTTAGTGTCACCAGAACCCGCATATCACCCCAGCCCTGCAGATAGATAGGTTAATGCTAATTGAATTAAACAGTGTTCCCAAAACATTACTTATTTTGTGAGCTCTGTGCAGCCATTGCCGCATCCTCATACTCCAAAGAGCTCTTTTGCATATTGACAAAATCAGCGATCTCTCAGCAACGTAGACAGCAATTCACAAGGGTTAAAGCACCATTTTATTCAGGTGACCCTAACCTATCTATCTGTGGGCTCAGGTAATGTGCTGGATCTGGTTACACACTTCCTTTAAGACTAGATTTGCTCTTTAAATAGTTGGAAGAAAAACATTGACGTGAAGAGATGGATCTCCTCATGTTTCTTGTGATCTGTTCTGTAGGTGCAGTACGTCATTCAGGGGTACCACAAAAGGAGGGAGTATATAGCGGCTTTTCTCAGCCATTTTGGAACGTAAGTAAATTACTTTCTTCATTCTTGGTCATACTTGTGTCTCTTGTGACTTTTAATGAAAACCATCCTCAATTCTGCCACTTATTAGTATTATCTACTGAATTTATTTATCTACATTATTTACAGGCAGGCAGTACCATCTGTGCCTACATTATCTATGAGGTTAGACAGGCAGGCAGTACTATCTGTGCCTACATTATTTACAAGGGGAGACAGGCGGGCAGTACTATCTGTGCCTACATTATTTACAAGGGGAGACAGGCGGGCAGTACTATCTGTGCCTACATTATTTACAAGGGGAGACAAGCAGGCAGTACTATCTGTGCCTACATTATTTACAAGGGGAGACAGGCGGGCAGTACTATCTGTGCCTACATTATTTACAAGGGGAGACAAGCAGGCAGTACTATCTGTGCCTACATTATTTACAAGGGGAGACAGGCGGGCAGTACTACCTGTGCATAAATTATCTACAAGAGGAGACAAGCAGGCAATACTATATGTGTCTACATTATCTACAAGTGGAGACAAGCAGGCAATACTATCTGTGCCTACATTATCTACAAGAGGATACAGGCAGGCATTACTATTTGTGGTTATTGAATTAGCAAGGAGAGACATCGAGCCAATACTGTACCTACATCAGTCATTCGGGGAGACAGGAATGTAGTTCTATCTGTGCCTACAGCATTTACAGGGATAAGTTGACAGTACTATATCATTTATGAGAAGACAAAGGGAACAGCAGTATGTATATACATGAATTACTTGTAGAAACAAGGAGGCAGTACTATCTGTGCCTACACCATTTACAAAGAGAGATGTTGAGGTTGAATTAACTGTGCCTACATCATCTGCAGGCGGAGACAAGTAGGTATTACTGTCTATACATGCATCATTTACAAGGAAAGGCCAGGGAGGCAGCACTATATGTTACTGCATTGTTTACATGGAGAGATGAGAGACAGTACTATCTGTGCCCTCATCATTTACAGGAAGAGGCATGGAGGCAGTACTGTCTGTTTTATGTGTCATTCCCAGGGAGATACAAGGATGCAGTACTGTCTGTGCTTACATCATTTACAGAGAGAGGAAACGAGTACTATCTGTGCCACAGTAATGTAGTCCGTTCTGTGTCTTCATCTTCTTCATGGAGAGAATGAGAGGCAATAGTTTCAGTGCCTAAAGCATTTCTAGGGAAGCAGTACTACCTTGTCACTATGTAATAAGCTGGAAGAGACAGGCAGTACTATCTGTGCCCTCATTAATCTTCACAAGGTCTTGACCTAGCTGGAGGGATCAGTTATGTTTCTGTGTGTTCTCAATATGGACTATTAGGGGCACCCTTCTGTTACATACTTGTTATTGTGTCCACAAATGATGGGTGCAGTGGTTCCCATTAACTCTTTCCGCTCTTCTCTTGACAGGGGGGTGGTGGAGTACGACGCCGAGGGCTTCACGAAGCTCACCCTGTTGTTGACATGGAAAGACTTCTGCTTCCTGGTGCACAGTGAGTATATATGGCCGCCGGCAGCGCTTTCATCTCCCAACTCCTGTACAGGTGTCATTGAAGGTGACAGGCAGTGTTATCTGAGGGATCAGAGCTTCTCAGAAGGAAAACAAACTCATGTGTTGTGCTAATGACTCTTGTATGTGCGTTCATGGCCTGCACTATGACCTGAACTGTTATATATCCCTCCTGCCCCAAGGGGCTGTCAGCCGTAGAGAGCGCCACCCAATGGCCAGGGACAGAGCGCAGAGACTCCACGCTGCACATATAATTCTCAATAGTGTTAAATATCGCATGTATCCGCTGTAGTGTTGTACATGTAACATAACCCTGCTCTGCCCAGACCCTGTGTGCCCCCCCCCCACCCCCCTACCATGGATATACAGCTGACCGTCATGGCGGTGCCGCTCCAGCTCCCCTGTATTTATGGCCGCCCCGCTCTTCCTGCAGACATTTGACAGATGATCTAGATGTTTCCATTCCCACACCCATAAGTTGTGGGACGTGGAGCTTGTGTTTTGGGGCTTGTGTATGTTGTCATGGAGACTTGGATCCTATAAGCTGCAGGAATGGGAGAAGAACAAGGCCGGTGTGTGCGGCTCGTGTACCCAAATATCTGTGGGCGATGCCAGGATAGAGGCCGCCAGGTGTGATATGGTATCACCTCCGACTCCCCGCTACACACAAACCCAGCACCCCACAATCCTATACACAGACCCGGCAACCCACAATCCTATAAACGCCCAGCACCCCACAATCCTGTGTACACCCTGCAACCCTATACATAGACCCAGCACCCCACAATCCCGTACACAAACCTGTCACCCCGCAATCCTATACACAAACCTAACACCCCACAATCCTGTACACAAACCTGTCACCCCACAATCCCGTACACAAACCTGTCACCCCACAATCCCGTACACAAACCTGTCACCCCACAATCCCGTACACAAACCTGTCACCCCACAATCCCGTACACAGACCCGGCACCCCACAATCCCGCACACAAACCCGTCACCCTGCAATCCTATACACATACCCAGCACCCCACAATCATATACATACACCTAGCACCCCACAATCCTGCATACACCCCGCAACCCCATACATAAAACCAGCACCCCACACTTTAGTACACAGACCCAGCACCCCATAATCCTGTACACAGTCCCAGCTCCCCACAATCTTATACATATAACCAGTACCCCACAATCCTGTACACAGACCCAGCACCCCACAATCCTGTACACAGATCCAGCACCCCACAATCCTGTACACAGATCCAGCACCCCACAATCCTATACACAGAACCAGTACCCCACAATCCTGTACACAGACCGAGCACCCCACAATCCTGTACACAGATCCAGCACCCCACAATCCTGTACACAGATCCAGCACCCCACAATCCTGTACACAGACCCAGCACCCCACAATCCTGTACACAGACCGAGCACCCCACAATCCTGTACACAGATCCAGCACCCCACAATCCTGTACACAGATCCAGCACCCCACAATCCTATACACAGAACCAGTACCCCACAATCCTGTACACAGACCCAGCACCCCACAATCCTGTACACAGATCCAGCACCCCACAATCCTGTACACAGATCCAGCACCCCACAATCCTGTACACAGACCCAGCACCCCACAATCCTATACACAGATCCAGCACCCCACAATCCTGTACACAGACCGAGCACCCCACAATCCTGTACACAGATCCAGCACCCCACAATCCTGTACACAGATCCAGCACCCCACAATCCTGTACACAGAACCAGCACCCCACAATCCTGTACACAGACCCAGCACCCCACAATCCTGTACACAGATCCAGCACCCCACAATCCTGTACACAGATCCAGCACCCCACAATCCTGTACACAGACCCAGCACCCCACAATCCTATACACAGATCCAGCACCCCACAATCCTGTACACAGATCCAGCACCCCACAATCCTGTACACAGACCCAGCACCCCACAATCCTATACACAGACCCAGCACCCCACAATCCTGTACACAGACCCAGCACCCCACAATCCTATACACAGACCCAGCACCCCACAATCCTGTACGCAGATCCAGCACCCCACAATCCTGTACACAGATCCAGCACCCCACAATCCTATACACAGAACCAGTACCCCACAATCCTGTACACAGATCCAGCACCCCACAATCCTGTACACAGATCCAGCACCCCACAATCCTGTACACAGATCCAGCACCCCACAATCCTATACACAGACCGAGCACCCCACAATCCTATACACAGACCGAGCACCCCACAATCCTGTACACAGACCCAGCACCCCACAATGCTGTACACAGACCGAGCACCCCACAATCCTGTACACAGATCCAGCACCCCACAATCCTGTACACAGATCCAGCACCCCACAATCCTATACACAGAACCAGTACCCCACAATCCTGTACACAGACCCAGCACCCCACAATCCTGTACACAGATCCAGCACCCCACAATCCTATACACAGACCCAGCACCCCACAATCCTATACACAGACCGAGCACCCCACAATCCTATACACAGACCGAGCACCCCACAATCCTATACACAGACCCAGCACCCCACAATCCTATACACAGACCCAGCATCCCACAATCCTATACACAGACCCAGCACCCCACAATCCTGTACACAGACCCAGCACCCCACAATCCTGTACACAGACCCAGCACCCCACAATCCTATACACAGACCCAGCACCCCACAATCCTGTACACAGACCCAGCACCCCACAATCCTGTACACAGATCCAGCACCCCACAATCCTATACACAGACCCAGCACCCCACAATCCTATACACAGACCCAGCACCCCACAATCCTATACACAGACCCAGCACCCCACAATCCTATACACAGACCCAGCACCCCACAATCCTATACACAGACCCAGCATCCCACAATCCTATACACAGACCCAGCACCCCACAATCCTATACACAGACCCAGCACCCCACAATCCTATACACAGACCCAGCACCCCACAATCCTATACACAAACCCAGCACCACACAATCCTGTACAAAGACCCAGCACCACACAATCCTATACACAGACCCAGCACCCCACAATCCTATACACAGACCCAACACCCCACAATCCTATACACAGACCCAGCACCCCACAATCCTATACACAGATCCAGCACCACACAATCCTATACACAGATCCAGCACCACACAATCCTGTACACAGATCCAGCACCCCACAATCCTATACACAGAACCAGTACCCCACAATCCTGTACACAGACCGAGCACCCCACAATCCTGTACACAGATCCAGCACCCCACAATCCTGTACACAGATCCAGCACCCCACAATCCTGTACACAGATCCAGCACCCCACAATCCTATACACAGACCGAGCACCCCACAATCCTGTACACAGACCCAGCACCCCACAATGCTGTACACAGACCGAGCACCCCACAATCCTGTACACAGATCCAGCACCCCACAATCCTGTACACAGATCCAGCACCCCACAATCCTGTACACAGAACCAGTACCCCACAATCCTGTACACAGACCCAGCACCCCACAATCCTGTACACAGATCCAGCACCCCACAATCCTATACACAGACCCAGCACCCCACAATCCTATACACAGACCGAGCACCCCACAATCCTATACACAGACCGAGCACCCCACAATCCTATACACAGACCCAGCACCCCACAATCCTATACACAGACCCAGCACCCCACAATCCTGTACACAGACCCAGCACCCCACAATCCTGTACACAGACCCAGCACCCCACAATCCTATACACAGACCCAGCACCCCACAATCCTGTACACAGACCCAGCACCCCACAATCCTGTACACAGATCCAGCACCCCACAATCCTATACACAGACCCAGCACCCCACAATCCTATACACAGACCCAGCACCCCACAATCCTATACACAGACCCAGCACCCCACAATCCTATACACAGACCGAGCACCCCACAATCCTATACACAGACCGAGCACCCCACAATCCTATACACAGACCCAGCACCCCACAATCCTATACACAGACCCAGCATCCCACAATCCTATACACAGACCCAGCACCCCACAATCCTGTACACAGACCCAGCACCCCACAATCCTGTACACAGACCCAGCACCCCACAATCCTATACACAGACCCAGCACCCCACAATCCTGTACACAGACCCAGCACCCCACAATCCTGTACACAGATCCAGCACCCCACAATCCTATACACAGACCCAGCACCCCACAATCCTATACACAGACCCAGCACCCCACAATCCTATACACAGACCCAGCACCCCACAATCCTATACACAGACCCAGCACCCCACAATCCTATACACAGACCCAGCATCCCACAATCCTATACACAGACCCAGCACCCCACAATCCTATACACAGACCCAGCACCCCACAATCCTATACACAGACCCAGCACCCCACAATCCTATACACAAACCCAGCACCACACAATCCTGTACAAAGACCCAGCACCACACAATCCTATACACAGACCCAGCACCCCACAATCCTATACACAGACCCAACACCCCACAATCCTATACACAGACCCAGCACCCCACAATCCTATACACAGATCCAGCACCACACAATCCTATACACAGATCCAGCACCACACAATCCTGTACACAGATCCAGCACCCCACAATCCTATACACAGAACCAGTACCCCACAATCCTGTACACAGACCGAGCACCCCACAATCCTGTACACAGATCCAGCACCCCACAATCCTGTACACAGATCCAGCACCCCACAATCCTGTACACAGATCCAGCACCCCACAATCCTATACACAGACCGAGCACCCCACAATCCTGTACACAGACCCAGCACCCCACAATGCTGTACACAGACCGAGCACCCCACAATCCTGTACACAGATCCAGCACCCCACAATCCTGTACACAGATCCAGCACCCCACAATCCTATACACAGAACCAGTACCCCACAATCCTATACACAGACCCAGCACCCCACAATCCTGTACACAGATCCAGCACCCCACAATCCTATACACAGAACCAGTACCCCACAATCCTGTACACAGACCCAGCACCCCACAATCCTGTACACAGATCCAGCACCCCACAATCCTATACACAGACCCAGCACCCCACAATCCTATACACAGACCGAGCACCCCACAATCCTATACACAGACCGAGCACCCCACAATCCTATACACAGACCCAGCACCCCACAATCCTATACACAGACCCAGCATCCCACAATCCTATACACAGACCCAGCACCCCACAATCCTGTACACAGACCCAGCACCCCACAATCCTGTACACAGACCCAGCACCCCACAATCCTATACACAGACCCAGCACCCCACAATCCTGTACACAGACCCAGCACCCCACAATCCTGTACACAGATCCAGCACCCCACAATCCTATACACAGACCCAGCACCCCACAATCCTATACACAGACCCAGCACCCCACAATCCTATACACAGACCCAGCACCCCACAATCCTATACACAGACCCAGCACCCCACAATCCTATACACAGACCCAGCATCCCACAATCCTATACACAGACCCAGCACCCCACAATCCTATACACAGACCCAGCACCCCACAATCCTATACACAGACACAATCCTGTACACAGACCCAGCACCCCACAATCCTATACACAGACCCAGCACCCCACAATCCTGTATACACCCCTGAAACCTACACCCTACAGATCTGACATGCACCCCCTCCCCCCTGGTACTTGCACTCCCTCCTCCTCCTCCTCCTTCCCTCTGTCTTGCCCTCAGATAACATCTTTAAGACTTTTTCTAACATTTTTACTTTGGTTTACAGAAGTATTAACTCTTTGTTGCCCTGAGGTCTCTGCATAGCAGTAACACTTATCTTCTCCTCTGCTGTAGGGCCGGAGAAAGCTCCTAAATGTGGACAGACTCCTAATACTTGTGGTGCACCCTATCACTTATGTCAGCAGGGGGCGGAAGGGGCGCAGGTGACCATCAGAAAAGCCTCAAAACTGACTGCCAGGATGAATGAGAATGATTGTATATAGTGTAGTCCAGGAAAGCCCACAGTGACCACCTCACCGCCCAAGACCACCAGGGGGTGCTGGCATTAACCCTTCCACTACTGTTAACCACTAACAATCCCTTTCAACTACCCTATAACACCAGTAAAACCCATACCACCAGAGATATTGGCATTAACCCCTCCACTACCCCGGGGTGCTGGCATTAACCCTTTCATCACGCTAAACCTCTAGGGATGCTAACATTAACCCTTCCACTACTGTAGACCACCAAAATTTCCCTTTCAATTACCCTACAATCTAAGTAAAACCTATACCAGTAGGAATGTTGGCATTAACCCCTCCACTACCCTAGACTACCCAGGTGGCAAGCATTATTATTATTATTGTTTATTTATATAGCACCATTAATTCCATGGTACTTTACATTTGGGGGTTACATTCAATACACAGAATATACAGGTAGATATAATACTAACAATGACTGACTGGCACAGTGGGGTAGAGGGCCCTGCCCACGAGGGCTTACAGTCTATGAGGGAAGGGGGGTAGAGACAGAAGGAGAGGGGGAGACTGTACAGATGGGGGTGCGGTGATAGTGTTATTGGAGGTTGTAGGCCTTCCTGAATAGGGGAGTCTTCAGGGCCTTCTTGAATCCTGTGATTGTAGGGATCAGTCTTATGTGTCGTGGTAAGGAGTTCCAGAGTATGGGGGATGCACGGGAGAAATCCTGGAGACGGTTGTGTGAGGAGCGGATGAGAGCAGAGCAGAGTAGGAGGTCATTGGAGGATCTGAGGTTACGTGTGGGCCGGTAGCGGGAGATTAGTTCAGAGATATATGGAGGGGACAGGGTGTGGATGGCTTTGTATATTAGCGTTAGTAGCTTGAACTCAATTCGCTGGGCTATAGGTAGCCAGTGGAGGGACTGGCAGAGGGGAGCAGCCGATGAAGATCGGGGGGGGGTGAATTAAACCAGCAGCGCAGTTTAGGGTGGACTGGAGGGGGGCGAGGGTGTTTGCTGGAAGTCCATGGAGAAGGGTGTTGCAGTAGTCTAAGCGGGAGATTATGAGGGCCTGGACGAGCGTCTTAGTAGTTTCAGGGGTGAGGAAGGAGCGGATTCGATGGATGTTCTAGAGTTGGAGGCGGCAGGAGGTGTTGAGGGTTTGAACGTGTGACTTGAAGGATAGGTCAGAGTCCAAGGTTACCCCAAGACATCGTGCCTGTGGGACAGGGGAAAGTGGGGTTCTGTTAACTTTGATAGATGGGTCAGGTGAAGGGGCCATACGGGGTGGGGTGAAGATGATGAACTCTGTTTTCTCCATGTTGAGTTTGAGAAAGCGGGAGGAGAGGAAGGAGGCTACGGCCGCTAAGCAATCTGGAACTCTGGCCAGCAGGGAGGTAATGTCTGGCCCAGAGATGTATATTTGCTATCGGCATAGCAGTGGTACTGAAAGCCATGAGATTCTATGAGTTGGCCCAGGCCAAGGGTGTAGATGGAGAACAGGAGGGGTCCTAGGATGGAGCCTTAGGGGACACCTACAGAGAGAGGGCGAGGTGACTACTAAGGCGACAGGCATTAACCCCTCCACTACCCTGAAAGCCAACAATATAGGCTCCACTACCTGACACCACCAAATATACCTGAGGCCACCAAAAAAGCCTTTGACCACTAGAGATAATGGCATTAACCCTTTAACCACCGTAGACCACGAGGATGCTGTAATTTCGTCCTTTACCTCCCCAGATCACCAAGGAAGACTTGGCTACTCTACATCACTGCATAAGTCATTTCTCCCTTCAACCCCCCTACACCACCTAGGAGACCTCAATTCCTTGGGATACTTGGAATTACCCTCCACCACCCTAGGCTACCAGGTTGCTATCATTAACTCTTTACCTCCCTAGATCACTAGGGAAGCCAATAATAAAGTCTTCACTACCCTACATTACCACAGATACAGGGAAGAAGCGCTCCCCTGCCCGAGACCACCTGAAGAACCAGGGGCCTCCGATCAGCTACCCCGCACCAGCAGGGAGGCCTCGACCACCAGGAAAATTGGCATTAACCTCTCAACTACTGAAATGAACATCAACCTTACACCTCCATATAAACCAGCATCGCCTCCCTAGACCACCATGAACCCAGCATTAACTCCTTCACCTTCCGGGAAGTTACTATTAACCCCTTCACATCCTTAGACTCTTAGAAAAGCCCGCAATTAACTCTCCACTGCCCTAGGCCATTAAGGTTGTCCAGATTAAACTTCTCGTCACCCTAGACCACCATGTCTTATAGGCCAAGCAAAATAAAGTTACATGGCTAAAGCTGATCAGTCCAAGACGAGGCCAAGTCCAAGGGAAAATCTCCGATTATTAAGAACATTCCACGAAAAAAAGCGGAACGTGAGGCCCTTAAGTAGCTGACACCTCGATGTCTTGTGGCTGTGTCATTCACCTTCCCTGTACCTATCCTCTTACAAAATAATATGACAGTTCATGTCACGGTTATATAAACACACTGTACGCTGCGCCGGCGGCTCGTGATATCTGGTGAATCACCACTACAGCTCTGCTATTTTTAGGCCCTGAAGTGTTGTGTTGTGCCATAAAAAGACGCAACACAGATAAAAGCATTGTAATCGCTTACAGCAGCAACAGCAGCCGCCATGCTGAGCGGGATGAGTAAGCGCGGGGTCTGCTGGCACTTTCCCTCTATACAGACATTAGTCATCAGTCATTGTCTATAGTCAGCTCTAGAGGAGTGAGTCAGCGGGTGATGAAACAGAGCGCTGCGCTACAATACAGGACGCTGCCATGTACCCCGAAACAGGGGACGTGACAGCTTAAAGGGATCCCCTGGTTGGGCATATCTGGCATACAATCATAAAGAATTCCCTAATGTTCATCAAGCTGATGCCCAAGGCAGTGCGAACATGGGTCAATCCACCAGCAATGAGTGTCAGACCGTAACTATCCATCTGTCAGAGCAAAGACACTGAACAATGAGGAAGTGCTGGGAGATGTGAACCATGTGGAATAGTGAGCGCAGCTCTGGAGTATAATACAGGAAAAGTAATGTAATGTTTGTACACAGTGACTCCACCAGCAGAATAGTGAGCGCAGCTCTGGAGTATAATACAGGATGTAACTCGGGATCAGTACAGGATAAGTAATGTAATGTATGTACACAGTGAATGCACCAGCAGAATAGTGAGTGCAGCTCTGGAGTATAATACAGGATAAGTAATGTAATGTATGTACACAGTGACTGTACCAGCAGAATAGTGAGCGCAGCTCTGGAGTATAATACAGGATGTAACTCAGGATCAGTACAGGATAAGTAATGTAATGTATGTACACAGTGACTGCACCAGCAGAATAGTGAGCGCAGCTCTGGAGGATAATACAGGATAAGTAATGTAATGTATGTACACAGTGAATGCACCAGCAGAATAGTGAGTGCAGCTCTGGAGTATAATACAGGATGTAACTCAGGATCAGTACAGGATAAGTAATGTAATGTATGTACACAGTGAATGCACCAGCAGAATAGTGAGTGCAGCTCTGGAGTATAATACAGGATGTAACTCAGGATCAGTACAGGATAAGTAGTGTAATGTATGTACACAGTGACTGTACCAGCAGAATAGTGAGCGCAGCTCTGGAGTATAATACAGGATGTAACTCAGAATCAGTACAGGATAAGTAATGTAATGTATGTACACAGTGACTGCACCAGCAGAATAGTGAGCGCAGCTCTGGAGTATAATACAGGATGTAACTCAGAATCAGTACAGGATAAGTAATGTATGTACACAGTGACTGCACCAGCAGAATAGTGAGCGCAGCTCTGGAGTATAATATGGGCCCTGTGACTCCATCTTGGTTTCATTGTCTGAACAAGTACACTTCCTCTATCATCATTTGCAGGCTTCTATACTCTTGCTTTACAGTGCAGCATTGCTTGTTCCTATTGGTATATTATTACAGAAAGGACTATAAGCAACTAAACCTAAATAAATATAATTGTAGCGCTGCTATCGTCTAATGCCCTCACCCCTTGTGGGATTTTGTCGGGCAGGAGGTTGTTTCCCATTACTGCCCCTCTCATTATCCCATCAGATCCTTACAAAGACCCCTTATTGTGTACGGCCGGATTCTTATTGACCTCAGGCCCTGATATAGAGGGTCTTGTCAGTGTCTTTATTGTGTCATCCTAAGTTCTTTAGAAGATCTGACACATCAGAGCATGGCGCCCACAGCTAGATATTTTCATTGCCAGCTGCTTTATTGGCATTCAGTGCCAGTGATTCGAGCTCAGCTGCGCTGTCTCTTTCTTCGCTATACACTCCTGCTTTACACTGCAACTTTGCTCCTTTGAATTTGCTAATGGAAAGTATCTAAACCATCGGTCAGTAAATGACTGTATAGTGGTGACTAGGGGGTGCTGATGACATGTGGGCACCTTAGCGGAGAGACTGGGGCAGATGTTCAGTGTTTCTGCCCATCCGCCATGTGCGCTCCAGATGTGGCGGTCACATCCAGTTACAGGAAGCGCAGCGATTCCCAGCAGTGATTGTATTTTGGGTAATTTCCTCACAGCTCACCATCTTCGTCATCCTCGTCTTTCTAAGTCAACCTCATCTGTCAAATCCTGAAAAATTCTTTTCTGACACCAAAAAGTTGTATCTCTGGTTGAAAACCAACATGGCTGCCATTTCAAGAGATGAAGGGCTGCCCCTGTTCTGAGTTCCTTCCCCCTTCCTGAGATGCTGCCCCCGTGGCAGGCCGAGCTGTGTTTCGTGGTTTCCTTATCTGTATTCAGGGGCTGAGCCCAGTTACTATTTGCTTTGCTTTTCTTCGAGATAGAATGTGGCCACAGACCGTGCCAGGAATTGTAAGGCTTCAGATAAGACGGCGTGTATGTACCACCCAGATTCACCTGATAGTGGGACCGCCCCAGCCAGGGCGACATCACCCCTGTATATAATCAGAGCCAGGTACAGGAGCCAGTAATACAGTGTTATAGGACACTGTTCACACCTGCTGTGGGACGAAAACAGGAGCAGAAAATACACAACAATGATTGTGCAACCAGGAGAAGGTGAAACTGACCCTCCTACCAGCCCAGTGTACACAGCACCCACTAGTCACAAATGGGTCTGCCCCTAACACCTGTACCCTGGCACCCACAATTAAGTATAATGGCTGCGCCTGTGCCCCTCTCCCCCCTCTATAGTAGTATGGAGTATATATAATATATAGTGACTGTGCCTGTGCCCCTCTCCCCCCTCTATAGTAGTATGGAGTACATATAATATATAGTGACTGCGCCTGTGCCTCTCTCCCGCCTCTATAGTAGTATGGAGTATATATAATATATAGTGACTGCGCCTGTGCCCCTCTCCCCCCTCTATAGTAGTATGGAGTATATATAATATATAGTGACTGCGCCTGTGCCCCTCTCCCCCCTCTATAGTAGTATGGAGTATATATAATATATAGTGACTGTGCCTGTGCCCCTCTCCCCCCTCTATAGTAGTATGGAGTATATACAATATATAGTGACTGTGCCTGTGCCCCTCTCCCCCCTCTATAGTAGTATGGAGTATATATAATATATAGTGACTGTGCCCCTCTCCCGCCTCTATAGTAGTATGGAGTATATATAATATATAGTGACTGCGCCTGTGCCCTCTCCCCCCTCTATAGTAGTATGGAGTATATATAATATATAGTGACTGTGCCCCTCTCCCCCCTCTATAGTAGTATGGAGTATATATAATATATAGTGACTGTGCCTGTGCCCCTCTCCCCCCTCTATAGTAGTATGGAGTATATATAATATATAGTGACTGTGCCCCTCTCCCGCCTCTATAGTAGTATGGAGTATATATAATATATAGTGACTGCGCCTGTGCCCCTCTCCCCCCTCTATAGTAGTATGGAGTATATATATGGGAAAAGGACAGCATACTTCCAACAGGCCCGAGGGGTCAGACAAGGCTGTAGCCTGAGCCCAACGCTCTTCAACATCTATATCAATGAACTGGCTACAGCCCTGGAGACCTCACCAACCCCAGGCCTCACCCTGAACAATCGAGAGGTGAAGTTCCTGCTATACGCCGATGACCTCCTACTCCTGGCCCCCACCGAGAAAGACCTCCAAGAAAGCCTGTCAGTGCTGGAAAAATTCAGCACCACATGGGCCCTACCCATCAACCAGAAGAAGACCAAAATCATGGTATTTCAGAAGAAGGGCCACAATAAAGCCTCCACCACCTCACAATTCACACTGAACGGCTCCACACTGGAGAAAACCAACAGCTACACCTACCTGGGGCTGGAGCTCAGCCAATCAGGAAGCTTCAAAGCAGCAATAGAAACCCTGAAAGCAAAAGCCTGCAGAACCTTCTACGCCATCAGAAGACAACTGTACCACCTCAAACCACCGGTGAGGGTCTGGCTGAAGATATTTGACGCTGTCATCTCCCCAATCCTTCTCTATGGCAGTGAGGTTTGGGGCCCAGCCACCTACCCAGACCAGTCAAGGTGGGATTCCAGCCCAACAGAGAACTTCCACCTGGAGTTCTGCAAATACCTGCTACATGTCCATCGCAACACCACCAACATAGCCTGCAGGGCAGAGCTAGGCAGACTCCCCCTATGGCTCACCATACAGAAGAGGGCGCTAGCTTTCCAGGCACACATCCAGGGGAGCAAGCCTGACTCCTACCACCACCAAGTATGGCTAAGCCACCTGAGCAAACCAGACATTCAACAACCAAACAACAGCCAACCACCAAACCAAAAACTCCAACAGATGATAACCAAGGCCGAAATAAAGGCGACCACAGAGGCAAACAGAGAGCGGTACATTGAAGAATGGAGAAACGAAATAAATAACTCCAAGAAACTCACCGTGTACCAATCCCTACAAAGGGACTACACCATGGCCACCTACCTGGAGAGAATACGCCACCCCAAGCACAGACAGACCCTGAGCCGGTACAGACTGAGCGCCCACAACCTAGAGATAGAGACGGGGCGATACAGGCAGACGTACAAGCCACGGGAGAACAGACTGTGCCAGCACTGTGACCAGGGGGCCCTAGAAGACGAGACCCACTTCCTGCTACACTGCACCAAATACTCAGCTGTGAGGGCCGTCTACTACCAAAGACACTCTGCCCACATCCCAGACTTCATATCTGCAGACGAGAAGAGGAAACTCTACATCCTACTGGGAGAAGAAGAGGCCACTGTGGAGATCGCTGCCCAATACGTGTCCAGCTGTCACCAAACAAGAGGAAGATGAGACTCCATGGACTGTTATATTTATCCCAAAACACCCGCCCCACCCACCCCCACCCACCCCCACCCACCCCCACCTCCCCATATAGCAGTCACCAACGAAGAGGAAGATGAGACTCCATGGACTGTTATAACCGAACCCCCCCCCCCCCCCCATACCCACCACCCACCCAACCCAACTCCCCCCCCCACCCACCCACTTTACTAGCTTTGGCAATGCCAAATACCTATTCGGACGTGCCAATAAAGCATTTTTTTTTATTTTTTTGATTTGATTTTTATATAATATATAGTGACTGCGCCTGTGCCCTCTCCCCCCTCTATAGTAGTATGGAGTATATATAATATATAGTGACTGTGCCTGTGCCCCTCTCCCCCCTCTATAGTAGTATGGAGTATATATAATATATAATGACTGCGCCTGTGCCCCTCTCCCCCCTCTATAGTAGTATGGAGTATATATAATATATAGTGACTGCGCCTGTGCCCCTCTCCCCCCTCTATAGTAGTATGGAGTATATATAATATATAGTGACTGTGCCCCTCTCCCCCCTCTATAGTAGTATGGAGTATATATAATATATAGTGACTGCGCCTGTGCCCTCTCCCCCCTCTATAGTAGTATGGAGTATATATAATATATAGTGACTGTGCCCCTCTCCCGCCTCTATAGTAGTATGGAGTATATATAATATATAGTGACTGCGCCTGTGCCCCTCTCCCCCCTCTATAGTAGTATGGAGTATATATAATATATAGTGACTGCGCCTGTGCCCTCTCCCCCCTCTATAGTAGTATGGAGTATATATAATATATAGTGACTGTGCCTGTGCCCCTCTCCCCCCTCTATAGTAGTATGGAGTACATATAATATATAATGACTGCGCCTGTGCCCCTCTCCCCCCTCTATAGTAGTATGGAGTATATATAATATATAGTGACTGCGCCTGTGCCCCTCTCCCCCCTCTATAGTAGTATGGAGTATATATAATATATAGTGACTGTGCCCCTCTCCCCCCTCTATAGTAGTATGGAGTATATATAATATATAGTGACTGCGCCTGTGCCCCTCTCCCCCCTCTATAGTAGTATGGAGTATATATAATATATAGTGACTGCGCCTGTGCCCCTCTCCCCCCTCTATAGTAGTATGGAGTATATATAATATATAGTGACTGCGCCTGTGCCCCTCTCCCCCCTCTATAGTAGTATGGAGTATATATAATATATAGTGACTGCGCCTGTGCCCCTCTCCCCCCTCTATAGTAGTATGGAGTATATATAATATATAGTGACTGCTCCTGTGCCCCCTCTCCCCCTCCTCTGCAGTAGTATGGAGTATATATAATCTATAGTGACTGCTCCCTCTCCCCCCTCTATAGTAGTATGGAGTATATATAATCTATAGTGACTGCGCCTGTGCCCCTCTCCCCCCTCTATAGTAGTATGGAGTATATATAATCTATAGTGACTGCGCCTGTGCCCCTCTCCCCCCTCTATAGTAGTATGGAGTATATATAATATATAGTGACTGCCCCTATGCTGTTACAGCAGGGGTATTGCTGAAGTAATGATTCTTGTTCATATTGTATCATTCATTCTTGGTTGTTTGACTTTCATACAGTGTTTTTACATATATTGTGCAATGCTGGTGCATAGACATTGATATTGTGTGCAGGGCTCTTTAAGTAGTTTTCTCCCATAATTCTCTGTTTCTGTTACTCCTCCCTTCTTGTTGCATCTTCTTCCTGGATATGTGTTATTCAGTCTGTAACCACTGAGCAACCATCTTGTAGAACTGAGAAAGGAATTGTGTTTTGACCGTATGGCATATCATCTCTCAAGGTAAAGACAAATAAACTACCTGAAGCAACTCCATTGCATCTCTCCACATGCAACCTGGGAACGCAGGGAATGAAATGTCAGCGCGTTCTGCTATCTGCCATTAGCTTACATACGGGAATTACAATCTCACATCTTCAGAGATTTCTCTAACATGCATCTGTGGCAGAATAGTCAAAACACAACTTTCTAGTTAAAACAAGCTATATCTGCAGCTCCTGCAGGATCTACTGACAGCCTGCAAGCAAGCACAGTGAGAATACAGCATAATCTGCAGCACGCCACACAGCCTGCAGGTGAGCTCAAAGCTGTCCTCCATCTTGAGCACATGTTCTCCTCACCACAGTGAAATAAGGGGCAGCGCCATCTTTATTGACATTTTCCACACAAAGGCACCATGTCCACAAGGAGCTATGTGGATTCCCCTGTCACTGCATCTGGGACAGTGCATCCTGCTATCAGGGACTCAGATGTGCAGGAAACAGACTCCATGTTTCAGGATGTACAAATTGAGCGATTAAAACGTGTCAGTAAACCCACGCAAAAGATTAGAGAGAACTTTGAAATAACTAAAGAAGAGTTCTGTGATAATCTTGATGAATTATGGCGAAGAACTGAACACTATATAGCAGCGCTCTCACGCCATGACAGTGACGCAGCAAAATTGGTCACCACACTAAACCGCTTATCTGCCGCCTATGAACGCCATCAGCGACTGTCTGCAAAATACGTCACATTCCTGAGTAACGCTGATTTTGATGATGCTATAGCAGAGCTAACTGAGAGGGAGAACCTATTCCAAACGAAAGATGCCGCAGTGAAAAACGCCAGAGATAAGGCAGAACTCCGCATCGCACACCTACAAGAAGTAAGGTCCCATCGGTCTACTTCATCCAAACATACGCTGTCATCCTCCAGATCCTCTCGTTCCAGAAGGTCAGCATTACATGATAAGCTTATTGAGATCCGTGCTGACGCAGAGGAGGCCAGTGTCAGACGGTCCTTTGCTGAGAAGGAAGCAGAAATGGCGCAAAGGCAAGCAGAGGCAAAAGCTGAAATGGCGAAGAAGGAAGCAGAGACAGAAGCTCAACTAAAAATTCTCCAAATGGAAAGGGAGGAAGCAGCTGCCTTAGCCAAGCTAAAGGTTCTTGAACAAGCATTAGATCAAGACGCCGACCTAGACTGCTCCATCCCTGCAGAAGTGGAAGACCCAGCTGACCGCACTGCCAATTATGTGCTGAAGCAATCATCTCCTGCACCGCCTGCTAAGTTACATGCACCAGCACCACTCCAAACCGACTACATGGCTGTGAAGCATCAGATGATGCCACCTATCCAGAGCAAGGTAATTTCCAGCATCACACATGCAGATCCTCCAGAAACTAAACCACAGCTCAACCCTTATGCTACATCATTTCACCCCGATTCATCTCGGCCCCATATGCCAGAGAATTTATACGTCCCAGGGATATCACAAGTTAATCTGGTGACACAAGGTGGGAGATCAGACATGTCGGACTTTGCCAGATATATGATACGCAGGGAGCTGATAAACAATAGTCTCTCAAAGTTCGATGACCATGCTGAGAATTATAGAGCCTGGAAATCCACCTTTGAAGCAGTGATCAGTGATCTTAACCTCACTGCCAAAGAAAAACTTGACTTGCTTGTTAACTGGTTAGGCCCAGATTCTGCAGAACGTATAAAGACATTGAGAGCAGTTCATGCGGGCCACTCAGAGGAAGGTCTTGCTGCGGCATGGGAGAGACTTGAACAGACTTATGGCAGTTCTGAAGCTATAGAAAGTGCCTTATTTAAGAGACTTCATATGTTCCCAAAAATCACCAACAAGGACAGCCGCAAGCTTCAAGATCTGAGCGACCTACTAAAGGAATTAGAGTTAGCCAAAATGGACCCACGTCTGTCAGGTCTGAGTTACCTTGACACATCTCATGGTGTTAATCCAGTGGTATCCAAACTACCATATGGCATGCAAGAAAAATGGGCCGACCTAGGTTCCAGATACAAAAGAGACCACAATGTGTCCTTCCCTCCTTTCTCTTATTTTTCCAGATTTATCAGTGACCAAGCTCGGAAAAAGAATGATCCCAGCTTTGACTTCACAGAATCCTCTCTACCAGCTTCATCATCATGTTCAAGGTATGAAACAAGCAAACGTAGAGACTTAAGGGGAACAGTATCTGTTAGGAAGACAGACGTTCCAATCGCTGCACTCTGCACCACCAAACAGGACACTCCTGTCCTTAAAGATAAAGACCCTAATAGTACGTGCCCTATCCACAAAAGGCCTCATCCCCTGAAAGAGTGTAGAGGACTTAGGGCAAAGACTTTGCAAGAACGCAGAGACATGCTCAAGGAGCTAGGAGTGTGTTACAAGTGTTGTGCTTCTTCAAAACATTTTGCTAAGGACTGTAAGGCTGTCATCAAGTGTACTGAATGCAGTAGCGACAAACATGTCGCAGCCATGCATCCTACTTCTTCATCTGACAACTCACATCCTCAAGCAGCATCTAAAGCCGTCACTGCGCATGGCGGGGAGCCATCGGCTCAAGTTTCAGCTACTACCACTGTCTCCTCCTCCTGCATGGAAGTATGTGGCAAGGATAATGGTCCCAAGTGCTGTGCCAAGGTGTGCTTGGTGAATGTCTACCCAGAAGGGCAATCTGAAAAGGCCATAAGGATGTATGCCATAATAGATGAACAAAGCAACAGGTCTCTAGCAAAGCCTAAGTTCTTCGAGATCTTCGGTATAGAAGGAGAAGCAATACCATACACTCTTAACACTTGTTCTGGTCGCATAGAGACTTCTGGCAGGAGAGCCACTGGATACGTTATCTCTCCAATTAACAGGAATATTCACATATCCCTACCAACGTTAATTGAATGTGACCAGATGCCTGATGATAGGGAAGAAATTCCTACGCCGGAAGCTGCATATCATCATTCCCACTTGAGACACCTGGCTAAGGAGATTCCTCCTATGGATGTGAATGCTGACATCCTGCTCTTGCTCGGAAGAGACATTCTCAGAGTACATAAGGTACGTCAACAATGCAATGGTCCACATGATGCCCCATATGCACAAAGACTTGACTTAGGTTGGGTAATCATTGGCAATGTATGTCAGGATAAGAGTCTCATGTCATCTCAAGTGAACTCCTTTAAAACCTTTGTGCTCAACAATGGACGCACAACCTACTTTAAGCCATGCCTTCATCACTATGAGGCAAAGGAACATCTTCCTAACTTAAAAAGGGCACCAGACATCGTCCCTACACCTTATGACGACTTAGGAGCCACAGTGTTTCACATAACACAAGACGACAACAGAGTAGCTTTATCCATGGAAGATAAAGACTTTATCAAAATAATGGACAGTGAATGCTTCAAAGATCAATCTAACCATTGGGTTGCACCTTTACCCTTTCGGACTGGGAGGGCCAGACTTCCTGACAACCGGGAACAAGCATTATCGAGATTCATCTCCTTGCAACGTACGCTGAGAAACAAGCCTGAGATGAAAGATCACTTTGTGGCATTCATGGAAAGGATATTCCGTAACAATCACGCAGAGCCAGCTCCACCTCTGCAAGAGCATGAAGAATGCTGGTATCTTCCTTCTTTTGGAGTATATCACCCACGAAAACCCAAGCAGATCAGGGTGGTATTCGACTCAAGTGCCAAACATCATGGCGTATCTCTGAATGACGTTCTCCTCACGGGTCCAAACCTGACCAACAACCTGGTAGGGGTGCTAATGAGATTCAGAAAGGAGCCAGTTGCCATTACAGCTGACATTGAGCAAATGTTCCATTGTTTTATTGTACGAGAAGACCACCGGAATTACCTGAGGTTTCTGTGGCACAGAGACAGTGATACCAACAAGGAAATGATTGAATACCGCATGAGAGTGCACGTGTTCGGCAACAGTCCTTCACCTGCGGTTGCAACATATGGCCTACGAAGGACTGCTTCTGATGGTGAATCAGAATTTGGAAAGGATGCCCGTCACTTTGTCGAAAAAGACTTCTACGTGGACGACGCACTCAAGTCCTTGCCCACTGCTGAGGAAGCCATAGACTTGCTGAGAAGGACTCAAGGTATGCTGTCCAGAGCCTGTCTGAGGTTGCATAAAATAGCCTCCAACAGTATTGCTGTCATGAAAGCTTTCCAGCCCAGCGATCATGCCACAGAATTCAGAGACTTAAACCTAGGCATAGACGATCCTCCGGTGCAGAGAAGTCTGGGTTTGAGATGGGACTTGTTAAACGATTCTCTTGGCTTCCAGGTTAATTGTGCAGACAAGCCGTTCACTAAGCGTGGAGTTCTCTCAGTGGTGAATAGCCTGTATGATCCACTGGGATTTGTAGCACCATTGACTGTACAGGGCAAATTCCTACTTAGGCAGCTCTCAGAGACGATTGAGGACTGGGATGCTCCACTGCCACATGACAAGCAGCCAAAGTGGGAGTCCTGGAAAGAATCCCTACATGCCTTGGACAGAACTCACATACCACGTTGCTACACTCCAGCATCTCTCACCACAAGCCAGAGAAGGGAAGTCCACATATTCTCGGATGCATCGACTGAGGCTATCGCAGCTGTTGCCTACTTGAAGGTAATCGACAACCGCACTAAAGCTCATGTTGGATTTCTGTTTGGGAAAGCTAAACTAGCCCCTAAACCTGAACATACGATCCCGAGGCTTGAACTTTGTGGCGCTGTACTGGCTGTAGAGATCGCAGATTTTATACAGTATGAGCTGGACATTCATGTGGACGATGTTCAATTCTATACAGACAGCAAGGTTGTCCTGGGTTACATAAACAACCAGACAAAACGCTTCTACGTCTATGTTAGTAACCGCGTTGAAAGGATTAGGAAATCCTCTAAACCTGAGCAGTGGCACTATGTTCCATCTCATCTCAACCCTGCAGATTGTGCCACCAGACCATCATCGGTCAGTGCCTTTGCTAAATCCTCTTGGTTAACAGGTCCAGAATTCTTGCTGAACGAAGGAAAAGAAACATCTGGTCAAGACGTCTTCAATCTTCAAGATCCTGACAATGATCCTGAGATTCGTCCTGAAGTGAGTACCCTCATCACCAGGTCTGTAAGGAGGTCCGGCCTGGACTGTCACCGCTTTGAACGCTTTTCTAGATGGCTGAAGCTTGTACGCACCATCGCAAGGTTAGTTCACATTGCACAGTGTTTTCACACCAAGAACGATAACTCTGAATGTCATGGTTGGCACATCTGTCACAAGCCCCTCTCTGCAGAAGATATTACACTAAGTGAGAAGTTAGTGATACGTAATGTACAGCAGAGTGCCTTTCACATGGAACTGAAATGTCTCCGTGACAAACTGGACATTCCTAAAAACAGCCCTATTGTCAACTTAAAGCCAGTGATTGACGAACATGGTATGCTAAGGGTAGGTGGTCGCCTGAACAAGGCCGAGTTAGAGACATTTGAAAAGAATCCTCTCATTATTCCTGCTCACCACCATGTTACTACATTGCTCATACGGCATTATCATGAGAAAGTCAAGCATCAGGGCAGACATTTCACTGAGGGAGCTTTAAGAGCTGCAGGCCTGTGGATAGTAGGTGCAAAAAGGCAGATTGCTCGATTAATTCACTACTGTGTGCTATGTCGCAAGTCTAGAGGAAAGTTGCAGCAACAGCAAATGTCTGACTTGCCAGCTGACAGGACCAGCACTGAGCCACCATTTACCTACGTTGGTCTGGATGTTTTTGGGCCATGGACAGTCTCTGCTCGTAGAACCAGAGGTGGTCATGCTGAGAGCAAACGATGGGCAGTGTTATTTACATGCATGAGTGTACGCGCCATACACATTGAAGTTATAGAATCCATGGACACTTCGAGTTTTATCAATGCTTTAAGACGTTTTCTTGCCATCAGAGGACCAGTAAAACAATTGAGATCCGACTGTGGAACCAACTTCACAGGAGCTTGCAGAGAACTGCAAATCAACTCTGAGCCAGTTCAGAACTACTTGGCCGACAACGGTTGTACATGGATCTTTAACCCTCCTCATGCATCTCATATGGGCGGATCATGGGAAAGGATGATAGGCATTACCCGTAAAATACTGGACTGTATGCTTATGGACTCAAACTCCTCTAGGCTCACCCATGAGACTTTAACTACCTTCCTAACCGAGGTCTCCGCTATTGTCAATTCTAGACCTCTTGTTCCCGTATCTGTGGACCCGGATTCTCCTGCTATTCTTACTCCAGCGACTCTCCTCACTCAGAAGCTCGGATCTGTTCCTAGTCCACCTGAAGAACTTTCATCTGGAAACATCTATCGGAAACAGTGGAAACACGTTCAGCATCTGGCCAATTGCTTCTGGAGCAGATGGAAAAAGGAGTATTTGGCTCTTCTTCAAGGACGAAGAAAGTGGCAGCAGGTTAAACCTAACTTACAGGTGGGAGATGTCGTTTTGATGAAGGACCAGAAAGTGGAAAGAAATGCATGGCCTATGGGACTCATCTCAAAAATCTTTCCCAGCGAGGATGGTAGAGTCCGTAAGGTGGAAGTAACCATCACACGACAAGGTGACTCCAAGACATTCATCAGACCTGTATCTGAGACTGTCCTCCTGTTACCTGTCGAGGAATGAGTCAAGCAAAGAACATTGCAAGTACATTGACTCAGTTGACTCGTCACTGGACTATCCCAGGAACAGCGATATACCGTGCATTTGACGCATTCAATATTTTCAACTGTTCCTGAATACATGTTCACAGTTATTGTTATTTTTCCTTGTTTTTGCATTTTGTCTTTCAGGGTTCCAGAATATACCAGATGGACATTT
The DNA here is from genome assembly GCF_031893055.1 of Leptodactylus fuscus. Taxonomy (NCBI): domain Eukaryota; kingdom Metazoa; phylum Chordata; class Amphibia; order Anura; family Leptodactylidae; genus Leptodactylus; species Leptodactylus fuscus. The sequence goes on along the minus strand of NC_134267.1, from coordinate 24,380,784 downwards.
ATGTTAAGTAGTGAAATCCAAGGATTTCAGACGGGGAGTATGCTGTTACAGCAGGGGTATTGCTGAAGTAATGATTCTTGTTCATATTGTATCATTCATTCTTGGTTGTTTGACTTTCATACAGTGTTTTTACATATATTGTGCAATGCTGGTGCATAGACATTGATATTGTGTGCAGGGCTCTTTAAGTAGTTTTCTCCCATAATTCTCTGTTTCTGTTACTCCTCCCTTCTTGTTGCATCTTCTTCCTGGATATGTGTTATTCAGTCTGTAACCACTGAGCAACCATCTTGTAGAACTGAGAAAGGAATTGTGTTTTGACCGTATGGCATATCATCTCTCAAGGTAAAGACAAATAAACTACCTGAAGCAACTCCATTGCATCTCTCCACATGCAACCTGGGAACGCAGGGAATGAAATGTCAGCGCGTTCTGCTATCTGCCATTAGCTTACATACGGGAATTACAATCTCACATCTTCAGAGATTTCTCTAACATGCATCTGTGGCAGAATAGCCCCCTCTCCCCCCTCCTCTGCAGTAGTATGGAGTATATATAGTGACTGCCCCCTCTCCCTCTCCTCTATAGTAGTATGGAGTATATATAATATATAGTGACTGTGCCCCTCTCCCCCCTCTATAGTAGTATGGAGTATATATAATCTATAGTGACTGCGCCTGTGCCCCTCTCCCTCTCCTCTATAGTAGTATGGAGTATATATAATATATAGTGACTGCTCCTGTGCCCCTCTACCCTTCCTCTGCAGTAGTATGGAGTATATATAATATATAGTGACTGCGCCTGTGCCCTCTCCCCCCTCTATAGTAGTATGGAGTATATATAATATATAGTGACTGCTCCTGTGCCCCCTCTACCCTTCCTCTGCAGTAGTATGGAGTATATATAATCTATAGTGGCTGCTCCCTCTCCCCCTCCTCTATATTAGTATGGATTACACATATATATACTATACCCCCTCTTCCCCGGTGCCTCTGTCCTCTGGTAACCCCTCATGCACACTGCGGCTCAGCCTTCCCTGCAGTGACCTGGCAGCACCCCGGCCAGTGCTGGTTGCGTGCGTCTCTGTACTTGGGTATTGTAAACAGCCGGGTATAGAATGTGCTGTATGGCATGTGTGCGGCTGCCAGTCCCACCACTGGGTGATTTCAGGTGACTTCCTGTCTGAATTCCAGGCATGACTGACAATAAGTCAGAGATTACGGCTCAGCTCCTGCATTCGCTCCTTCACCCCAGGCAGCTGCTGAGTGCTGGGGGGCTCCGGGGTCACATCAGTGCACTGCATGAATGGTCATCCCCTAATCAGAGCTCCCCCTGTATAGGATTACAAATGAGAGAACATGGCTGCTTTTTTCCAGATACATTGCCTCCCTAGTGATCATAGTGGAGACTTCCGAGCACAAGCCTTCCCTTTAAGGTCCTGCTACAACATCTCGGTGGAGGTTCAGGTCACCCTTAAAGTCCTTCGGAGATGTCCTTACACTTAAAGGGGTATCTGTGACAGAAACAAGGGATAGGTGATGAGTACTTTATTAGTTGGGCACTGAGTGCCGATCCTGGCATGTGCAAGACCACAGGTATGAAACATTTGCAAGGGCCAGTGGTCAAGGGTATAAAAGACCATGTCAGTGCCATAGACTGTGCATGAAGCAGATGGGCACATGTTCACCCACCACTGTGGCATCATCCTAGCCACAGTTTTGTGATGGGTGGAGTTCCATGTGGACCTGGTTGGCCCCATCTACTATAAGGAGGTAAGAAGCTCTGCTATACTGCTTTCACCACTGGATCCACAGCTCTGGCAAACAAGGGTGCAGAATTGTCTTGAAGAGAGCCTTTCGCCATTTCCAACTCCTTTTGTTCTTTAATAGTCCCCCCTCCACTGATTCTGACGCAGTTGGAATTTTTTCTCTAGCCCCCAGTATTCCTGAGCAATCATTACTGTTAGTTTCACCACAATTATGCTCCCTACTGTCGGGTGGGCGGTCCTTGGCTGTAGGAGGAAGACAGACACGCCCACCTGACAGTAGGGAGTATAATTATGCTTAAACTAAAAGTAATGATTGCTCAGGAATGGTGGGGGCTAGAGAAAAAATTCCAACTGTGTTGGAATCAGTGGAGGAGAGGGTTTTAAAGCATAGAGTGAGGTGGAGGTAGTGATGACTCTCCTTTAAAATGGCATTATGACCAGAGTAGGTGATAAATGCTAAATCCGTGGGGGTTAAGACATGCAATGGTCACAAGGATTTACCTTGCGACCAGAATAACTTTTGGACAGACCCTTCTGTGCCATACTTTGCACTTGGTGCCTTACATTAGACCCCCTCTTCTCTGTATATGCACACCAATGTCTGTGGTGTTCCCCTTTAAGAGGTCAGTCGGCTGGGATGTCATTGAGAAGCCGGGCGGTCACATCTTGTCCATGGTATAAGATGTTCTGCTCCTGGACATGGCGGTCATTATCTCTGCAGAATTAGTTATTAATCAACCCCAAGATCTGCAATAGAGAAGCATCTGTGAAGGTCGGAGGGAGGACGTCGAGTACCTGCCCGCGGGGGTCACCTTGCACGGTCTAATAATTGAGCGGGGGTGGACCTCGGTCATGGCTACTTATGTAAAAATAACCTGAAGTGTACATCTTATACTCCGTGTCATCGCAACCATAAAAAAGGATGTAGCTTTTATTTCTCATTTCTTGCATTTCTTGTCTTCTACTCCAATCACATCCAAAGCTGCTTTCAGAATTCTGCTTGCTTCCTGGTAAGGTGAAGTAACTCACAGCAGTCTCTGCTGGTTCAGTATTTGTACAGGGCTTGCTTTGCTGCAGTGCTGTAACACATTATTAGGGATGTAGCATTTCCACAAACTGCAGCACAGCAAGCAATGCTGAAAAATGGCAGCGCTCACTATTCCCCACAATGCAATGCATTTCGGCCTTTCAGCTAATTCATTAGAAGTGTGTCGGTCAGGATCATGTTGAGAGATTTTAGGTGCAATTTCCAAGGCAGCTCTGGATGGGTTTGGAGTATCAGCCGCAATGCAGAATCGGTACAATATCATTAATGGAGAATATTATCTTTCAGCCATTTGAAAACTATAAAGTTGTTTTGTTTTTTTTTAATTTGACCTGTGTGTCATGTTATTTAATCTCTGCCTCAGTCATAGGTTTGTGTTCAGGCACTGCAGGATGCAGCTCTCTCCCCCCTCTCCTAGCTGGAAATCTCAGCACAATGTGAAGCCCCAATAATCAGCAATGTAATGAAAGCTTTACGTTGGGCAGATGTCAGGCGTAGTTTTTGATCTTGACTGGTAGGGGGCAGAGTTTCTGATCATCACCTTTTACATCCCGTTTAACCCTTTGTGTGCTGTACTTGCTGTCGTTACACATTGTCTCTGTCTCTTTGCAGTTGACCTGCCGTTGTATTTCCCCCGAGATCAGCCCATGCTGACATTTCAGTCCGTCTACCACTTCACCAACAGCGGGCAGCTGTATTCCCAGGCCCAGAAGAACTATCCGTACAGCCCCCGCTGGGATGGCAACGAGATGGCAAAGAGAGCAAAGTAAGAGCTGCATGCTACCGTCCCTTTAATACTTGTCATGTGACTTCAAAACACAACCCCCACTGCCATTGATATCAGCACAGCTCTAGGTATGCTGGGTTGCAATCTCCGTATGAAAAGCAAAGGTTGTCACCCAGCTTTTCCATAATGAGATATATCTAACAAAATAGTAATGGTCTGACCCATGGGATTCCCCTAGATTAGCACACACGATGGGGCGCCCCAATGCTCACTAGTCATGTCACTCATCAGGGTTGTTTAATATACAGGTTGTCTTCTGCAGTGACTAAGTCTGCTACACAGCTGAGCCAACTCTGCTATACGGCTAGCTTCACTTTGTGACATTTCAGACCCAGCTCTGCTAAACTGCTGGTCCAGCCCTGCAAACACTTACTCATTGTTTCTACACCAGTAGCCCAACTTTGCTACAACAGTGGCCTAACCCTTCTATGCCGCTGGTCCAGCACTGCTACATCAGGGGGTCCTAGCACTGCTACATCAGGGGGTCCTAGCACTGCTACATCAGGTGGTCCCAGCACTGTTACATAAGGTGGTCCCAGCACTGCCACATTGTGCACCTCCACTGAGTCAGCTCTGCTACATCACACACAGTTACTCTGCCACCCGTCTTACTTTATGCTTTGGATAATTACCCTCTATGGTTAATGTCCGCCCCTCGTGCGAGGAAACATCTGTATGTGATTCCATGTACCCGAACCCTGTGCCAGCAGACTCTGAGCCTAGGGGTTAATTCGCTGACAGATGAAGTAGTGTCGGGGTTAATGAGAGCATACGGCTGCAGACATCACATGACACTAATCCGGAGCGTGCGAGGGCCTGCACACCCCGCCACCTAGATGCCCGCCTGACCTGAGAGCGTCGTATATGAGTCAGGACATGAAGGGGTTAATATCCCAGCCTAATATATAGTATATTACATGTAGGTGACCCCTCCTGGTCTAGTAAATAGTATATTACATGTAGGTGACCCCCACCCCGGTCTAGTATATAGTATATTACATGTAGATTTCCCCCCCGGTCTAGTATATAGTATATTACATGTAGGTGACCCCCCCGGTCTAGTTTATAGTATATTACTTGTTGATGACCCCCCGGTCTAGTATATAGTATATTACATGTAGATGACCCCCCCCCCCCCCCGGTCTAGTTTATAGTATATTACATGTAGGTGACCCCCCTCCCCCGGTCTAGTATATATTATATTACATGTAGGTGACACCCGCCCCCCCCCCCCCCCCCCCCGGTCTAGTATATAGTATATTACATGTCGGTGACCCCCCCGGTCTAGTATATAGTATATTACATGTAGGTGACACCCCCGCCCCCCGGTCTAGTATATATTATATTACATGTAGGTGACCCCCCCCCCCCCTCCCCCGGTCTAGTATATATTATATTACATGTAGGTGACACCCCCCCCCCCCCCCCCCCCCCCCGGTCTAGTATATAGTATATTACATGTCGGTGACCCCCCCGGTCTAGTATATAGTATATTACATGTAGGTGACACCCCCGCCCCCCGGTCTAGTATATATTATATTACATGTAGGTGACCCCCCCCCCCCCCCCCCCCGGTCTAGTATATAGTATATTACATGTCGGTGACCCCCCCCGGTCTAGTATATAGTATATTACATGTAGGTGACACCCCCGCCCCCCGGTCTAGTATATAGTATATTACATGTAGGTGACACCCCCGCCCCCCGGTCTAGTATATAGTATATTACATGTAGGTGACACCCCCGCCCCCCGGTCTAGTATATAGTATATTACATGTAGGTGACACCACCGCCCCCCGGTCTAGTATATAGTATATTACATGTCGGTGACCCCCCCCCAGTCTAGTATATAGTATATTACATGTAGGTGACACCCCCCCCCGGTCTAGTATATAGTATATTACATGTCGGTGACCCCCCCCCAGTCTAGTATATAGTATATTACATGTAGGTGACACCCCCCCCAGTCTAGTATATAGTATATTACATGTCGGTGACCCCCCCCAGTCTAGTATATAGTATATTACATGTAGGTGACACCCCCCCCGGTCTAGTATATAGTATAATAGTATATTACATGCAGGTTACCCCCCCCGGTCTAGTATATAGTATATTACATGTCGGTGACCCCCCCCCAGTCTAGTATATAGTATATTACATGTAGGTGACACCCCCCCGGTCTAGTATATAGTATATTACATGTCGGTGACCCCCCCCCAGTCTAGTATATAGTATATTACATGTAGGTGACACCCCCCCCAGTCTAGTATATAGTATATTACATGTCGGTGACCCCCCCCAGTCTAGTATATAGTATATTACATGTAGGTGACACCCCCCCGGTCTAGTATATAGTATAATAGTATATTACATGCAGGTTACCCCCCCGGTCTAGTATATAGTATATTACATGTCGGTGACCCCCCCGGTCTAGTATATAGTATATTACATGTAGGTGACACCCCCCGGTCTAGTATATAGTATAATAGTATATTACATGCAGGTTACCCCCCCGGTCTAGTATATAGTATATTACATGTCGGTGACCCCCCCGGTCTAGTATATAGTATATTACATGTAGGTGACACCCCCCGGTCTAGTATATAGTATAATAGTATATTACATGCAGGTTACCCCCCCAGTCTAGTATATAGTATATTACATGTCGGTGACCCCCCCCAGTCTAGTATATAGTATATTACATGTAGGTGACACCCCCCCCCGGTCTAGTATATAGTATATTACATGTCGGTGACCCCCCCCCCAGTCTAGTATATAGTATATTACATGTAGGTGACACCCCCCCCAGTCTAGTATATAGTATATTACATGTCGGTGACCCCCCCCAGTCTAGTATATAGTATATTACATGTAGGTGACACCCCCCCCCGGTCTAGTATATAGTATAATAGTATATTACATGCAGGTTACCCCCCCGGTCTAGTATATAGTATATTACATGTCGGTGACCCCCCCCGGTCTAGTATATAGTATATTACATGTAGGTGACACCCCCCGGTCTAGTATATAGTATAATAGTATATTACATGTAGGTGACCCCCCCCCGGTCTAGTATATAGTATATTACATGTAGGTGACACCCCCCCCGGTCTAGTATATAGTATAATAGTATATTACATGCAGGTTACCCCCCCGGTCTAGTATATAGTATATTACATGTCGGTGACCCCCCCCAGTCTAGTATATAGTATATTACATGTAGGTGACACCCCCCCCGGTCTAGTATATAGTATATTACATGTCGGTGACCCCCCCCCAGTCTAGTATATAGTATATTACATGTAGGTGACACCCCCCCCAGTCTAGTATATAGTATATTACATGTCGGTGACCCCCCCCAGTCTAGTATATAGTATATTACATGTAGGTGACACCCCCCCGGTCTAGTATATAGTATAATAGTATATTACATGCAGGTTACCCCCCCGGTCTAGTATATAGTATATTACATGTCGGTGACCCCCCCGGTCTAGTATATAGTATATTACATGTAGGTGACACCCCCCGGTCTAGTATATAGTATAATAGTATATTACATGCAGGTTACCCCCCCAGTCTAGTATATAGTATATTACATGTCGGTGACCCCCCCCAGTCTAGTATATAGTATATTACATGTAGGTGACACCCCCCCCGGTCTAGTATATAGTATATTACATGTCGGTGACCCCCCCCCCCAGTCTAGTATATAGTATATTACATGTAGGTGACACCCCCCCCAGTCTAGTATATAGTATATTACATGTCGGTGACCCCCCCCAGTCTAGTATATAGTATATTACATGTAGGTGACACCCCCCCCCCCCCGGTCTAGTATATAGTATAATAGTATATTACATGCAGGTTACCCCCCCGGTCTAGTATATAGTATATTACATGTCGGTGACCCCCCCGGTCTAGTATATAGTATATTACATGTAGGTGACACCCCCCGGTCTAGTATATAGTATAATAGTATATTACATGTAGGTGACCCCCCCCCGGTCTAGTATATAGTATATTACATGTAGGTGACACCCCCCGGTCTAGTATATAGTATAATAGTATATTACATGCAGGTTACCCCCCCGGTCTAGTATATAGTATATTACTCGGTTTCTCCTGCAGATGTAAAAACATCTCATACAAAATTGTTCTCGCAAGTTGCGTCTTGTTCCTGCTGCCTGTGAACCGTATAATTACGCGGCGCTCTGACAGCGCTATTTTGGAAGCCGCGCTCGGCAGCCTCTAACGGGGGCAAAGCTTTCACTTCCCAAAAAGAGAGAGAGAGAAAATAGGATTATGTGGTAATTATATCCTATTGACTGTGACACTGATAGCCTTCACCCATAATCCTCCACTTCACATGACACTAATACCGCCTGTGTGCGCGCTCTCGCCCCCGCAACTCATTTTCTGACTTTCCCACTAAGTGCTGCAAAAACCAAAGTTCCTAAGTGAGACGTGAGAAGTTTTCTCTTTATTGTTTTGCTTTTTTTCATTATTTTTACATTTTATTCATTTTCCTTTTTTCTTGCATTTTGCAGCATTATTAGGACGCTGTGCACACAGACGTGAACATTCAGTGTAAGGCTCTGTTCACACTGGTGCTCCATTTAGGTAGTTTTTATGTCAGAAATAGCAGTTCAGTTCTTGTCATCTATATTGAGAATTAAAGGGCCACAATGTATGTAATCTGTCAGGATGCAACACCCAGACCCCACACAGATCAGCCACTAGTGGGCAGATTGCTCGCAGCACCATCCCTATACAAATAATAATCAGTTCCCTGGCAGCACCACTAAACAGTGGACGGAGCTGCTGCGGTGCTGCATGCACTCCCCATCCACTAGCATATTCTGGCACCTGGAGGCCATTGCAGCAGCTGATCTGTGTGGGGTTCAGGTGTCAAACCCCCAAAAATCACATAAATTGGAGCTGAAAACCCCCTTTAATAGTAAGGGATCCTCCAGGATCCTCATCTCTTCAGGAGAGCAGTTACAAAGAGTGTCTCTCTCTCTGGAGGACCCGACATGTCCTCCATTACACATCCCATTGATTTGTATGGACAATGTGTAATACTTAATTTCTCCTGTGGGGGTGCTGCAGGGAAAATGAACACTTCCTACCAAGTTCATCCAGAGATTACAGACAATTGCTGGGGTCCCAGCAGTAGGACACTTTGTGACCAGTCCTTCTAAATTCAGAGCATGGGGTGCCCTTTAAAAGAACTACAGGCTTTATAATTGCGGCTTACCAAGCACAGCGCCATACATCGTGTAGTGGCTGCGCTTGGTATTGCAGATCGGCTCATTCACATGAATTTGAGTAAGACAAAGCGGTGCTCATGGAGATGATCCAGGGGGGCCCTGAGGATCTTCTGTAGATTAGCTATCCTATGGATAAAGAGAAGTCCTTTAAGTGTTGAAGCCAAGGTGCTAATGTGAACAGATCTGAAACCTGTAAAAATCAGGAACTTATCTGCGCTTTACCCAGCGGAGAATTCGTCAGATTTTCTCTAGGCTTGGATTTCACCATATTTACTGTCCGACATAAAAATTCACAAAATATTTTACATTTGGGGCAGATTGCCACAGCGCCCCCAGCCTGGTGCTCCATGTAGTACATCGCCTCCTGGATACAGCGGAGAATAACCATACGGTAGGACTACAACTCCCAGCATGCCGCATAGCTGTCAGGCCGTACTAAGGGTTGACATCTCTGCGGCAGATCCACTGCAGAATCCAGAGGTAGTTTTGCTGCAGATTTAACCCTTTATGTTGCCTCCGCACCCACACTTTGGGGATCGCTGCCCCCGTTTTCCGAGTACCTCTTGCGGTTGTGTCTTTTTTTCCTTTTTGTTATTTCTTCCTCTTGCTCTGACTTGTTTCAGGACCTGGGAAACTTGTTCGTGATTATACCTAACACCCAAAACAACCTGTTCTTGGCGGCCTGACAGGAGGGTTTGCCCCGTCCCAGGCCGCGGATGCCTTCTTTATCACACCTGGTTTTATGGGCTGTTTGTTTGTGCTCTGCTCCCTAGATCTCACCTTTACACTGGGTTGGGGGCCCCTCCCTGACCGATCCTCATTGGATTTCCCAGTACAATAAAGATCGACTTCGCATGACAGGTTGAGACCCTCGGACCCAGACTAAAGGGATGGCTGCTGTGGTTGTTCCTGAATTATGATTGTCAATAAAGCTTGCAAAACTTAATGGGATTCTCTACCTAAAAAAAGTCCCCTTTAAGACGTAAAGCTCCACTTAATGCTGCATATCTGTCCGGACCTGTCTCTTCACTAACCTTGTATTGATCTTCAGTGTCTTTACTCCAGTCGCACCCAAAGCTGCAGGCACAATGGGTCTTACAACTCACTGTTGCCCCCTACAGGCTCAGTGTATATATAAATCATATGTAACACTATGTCTGCCCCGTGTCCATCTGTCCTGCTATCCTCTCTGTTATACCACTTGTCCAACCCTTCTACACTGCCGATCCAACCCTATAATATGGATTGTCCAACCCTGCTACACCGTTTGTCCAACCCTACAACACTGCTGAACCAACTCTGCTACATCCCTATAACACTGCTTGTCCAACTCTGCTACACCACTGGTCCAACTCTGCTACACCGCTGGTCCAACTCTGCTACACCGCTGGTCCAACTCTGCTACACCGCTGGTCCAACTCTGCTACACCGCTGGTCCAACTCTGCTACACCGCTGGTCCAACTCTGCTACACCGCTGATCCAACCCTATAATATCAATTGTCCAACCCTGCTACACCGCTTGTCCAACCCTACAACACTGCTGAACCAACTCTGCTACATCCCTATAACACTGCTTGTCCAACTCTGCTACACCACTGGTCCAACTCTGCTACACCACTGGTCCAACTCTGCTACACCGCTGGTCCAACTCTGCTACACCGCTGGTCCAACTCTGCTACACCGCTGGTCCAACTCTGCTACACCGCTGGTCCAACTCTGCTACACCGCTGGTCCAACTCTGCTACACCGCTGGTCCAACTCTGCTACACCGCTGGTCCAACCCTATAATATCAATTGTCCAACCCTGCTACACCGCTTGTCCAACCCTACAACACTGCTGAACCAACTCTGCTACATCCCTATAACACTGCTTGTCCAACTCTGCTACACCACTGGTCCAACTCTGCTACACCGCTGGTCCAACTCTGCTACACCGCTGGTCCAACTCTGCTACACCGCTGGTCCAACTCTGCTACACCGCTGGTCCAACTCTGCTACACCGCTGGTCCAACTCTGCTACACCGCTGGTCCAACTCTGCTACACCGCTGGTCCAACTCTGCTACACCGCTGGTCCAACTCTGCTACACCGCTGGTCCAACTCTGCTACACCGCTGGTCCAACTCTGCTACACCGCTGGTCCAACTCTGCTACACCGCTGGTCCAACTCTGCTACACCGCTGGTCCAACTCTGCTACACCGCTGGTCCAACTCTGCTACACCGCTGGTCCAACTCTGCTACACCGCTGGTCCAACTCTGCTACACCGCTGGTCCAACTCTGCTACACCGCTGGTCCAACTCTGCTACACCACTGATCCAACCCTATAATATCAATTGTCCAACCCTGCTACACCGCTTGTCCAACCCTACAACACTGCTGAACCAACTCTGCTACATCCCTATAACCCCGCTGGTCCATCACTGCTACACCGCTGGTCCATTCCTGCTACACCACTGATCCAACCCTATAATATCAATTGTCCAACCCTGCTACACCGCTTGTCCAACCCTACAATACTGCTGAACCAACTCTGCTACATCCCTATAACCCCGCTGGTCCATCACTGCTACACCGCTGGTCCAACACTGCTACACCGCTGGTCCAACTCTGCTACACCGCTGGTCCAACTCTGCTACACCGCTGGTCCAACTCTGCTACACCGCTGGTCCAACTCTGCTACACCACTGATCCAACCCTATAATATCAATTGTCCAACCCTGCTACACCGCTTGTCCAACCCTACAACACTGCTGAACCAACCCTGCTACATCCCTATAACCCCGCTGGTCCATCACTGCTACACCGCTGGTCCATTCCTGCTACACCACTGATCCAACTCTATTGAACCATTGATCCAACCCTGCCGCACTGCTAGTCTAACCCTACAGCACTGCTGCTTCGGCCTACTCTACCGCGGCACCACCACCATACACTTCCCATCAGGCTTTGCCAGAATTATCGTACAACGCCCCAGCGGATCTACTCCACCCGGGATAAGGTGCATTAAGAAAGAGCTCCACTATACTGCAGCTCTAGATGTAACTGGAGTATAAGCCACGATATAACTAACAATCAGTGCAACAAAGACAAAGGACTTGCAAAGTTATTTAGCAGAATAAAGTTAGTGCCTGCAGCATGGTGCTCAGCGTCGATGAACCTTGTTGGTCAGGTCCGCCCAACAGCGACACTGCCAATTTTTATGTATTTTTTGCTATTAATTATACATTGCACAATATACCTTGTGCGGCCTGAATTCTATATATATACTGCATATATACAGCTCGTAAAGCCTCAGCTAATTATGTATCTAGGTTACATTACAAAACACTGTTTATTAGCAAGCCTATAATATAAGCCAGAGGTCTGACCTGGAGTGGAAGTAAGTAGCTGGCGCCGGCTTAGGTCAGCGGCGGTACAGAAGAGTCACACCAGAAATTATTATAGTCCTTACCTGAGAGAGTTCAATCCAAAGGAAGACCGAGTAGTCTGTGCCACAGACCATATCAGGAACGGGATATACTATGCTAAGAACAGACTAGATCAGGGATAGACTAAGAACAGACTAGATCAGGGATAGGATAGACTATGCTAAGGACAAATAAGATCAGGAATAGGGTAGACTATGCTACGGACAGACTAGAACATGGATAGGATAGACTAAGGGTAGACTAGATTAGGGATAGGATAGACTAATAACAGACTAGGTCAGAAATAGGAGCTAGACTATGCTAAGAACAGACTAGTTCAGGGATCGAATTGTCTCTCGGCATAGTTGGAATTTTTTCTCTAGGACCTCCCATGTGTGGTATCAGAAGTAAACAAGGGGATATGAGCTCTGACACTGTCCACCAGTGATAGGTGCTCTGAGTCACACCCTCTTGTCTGCTTCTGCCTGGCACCACCCACTTGACATTAGAGAATCTAGTTAACATATCAGGTGGGGGCTAGAGGAAAAATTCCAACTCTGCTGGAGTCAGCGCCTCTTTAAAATTCAGAAGTGGGATACACTGACGTGATGGCGTAAGAATCTGCTGCCTCAGTTCAAGGCTTAGCTTAACATCTTCCTGTGTCAGGTACTGATGTAAATAAGTCATAAGCCCATAGCTAGCCAAGATGGCGGCGTTGTCCTGTGCAGGTGTTGAAGGACATCCATGAGTTCCTTGTGTCTTCTGTATCTGTACCTGAACCGAAAACTTCCAGCACCTGCATAGTAGAGGTCACAGCTGTCATCTTAGGTAACTAGACACATCAATGAAAGGCAACTCTATGCAGAAAGGGGATAGCAGATTTAGTAAGGATAGACTATCCCAGAGACTGACCACACTAAGGAGAGGCCACACTGACTGGAATTCATTTGCCTGCACCACAAGAGCAGCGTTTCATCGTTATTGCACCCGATATTAGCCCTGGTACTAGTAATACAGTGGAAACCTGGCTAATCCAGCATATATCAGATATGTCCTAATGTAGATTATCAGGACATTCCTAATTTGTCATTAGGTCCAGAGCATCAGAGCCACCGCCATATGTACATGTGGTCAGCCAGAAGGCCGCGACCTCTAATGATCGTATAAGCTGCAGTATGTTACGTTTACCTAGAAAGGAACTGAGGACAGTCACATATAGGTCAGATAGTGAACTACGATTGGTGGATCTATCCTGAAGTCCATCCTCCAGATTTCCAATGTCTTGTGAATACAGTCAAATCTAAAGGTTCTATGAATCGTCGACCACTTTACACAATCCAGTGACAAATTTACATATATCTATGCGCAACAACCGAAATCTGTCACTATAGGTGAGTAGAGGAGAATTTGAATACTGACACTTTAGGAAAATTATATTTGACTTTGAATAAAAATAACGGCCGGTGGACTACAAATAATTTCCATTGTCTTATCTGTGCAAATGCAGCTGGATTAAGAAAGAAATTACTACAATTTTCTATGACCTATAGAGAGGGTATCACGATCATACAACTGGCTATATGAGTCACTATTATGATACTACCTCCTATGTACAAGAATATAACTACTATAATACTGCTCTTATGTACAAGAATATAACTACTATAATACTACTCCTATGTACAAGAATATAACTACTATAATACTGCTCTTATGTACAAGAATATAACTACTATAATACTACCTTCTATGTACAAGAATATAACTACTATAATACTGCTCCTATGTACAAGAATATAACTATATAATACTGCTCCTATGTACAAGAATATAACTACTATAATACTGTTCTTATGTACAAGAATATAACTACTATAATACTGCTCCTATGTACAAGAATATAACTACTATAATACTGCTCCTATGTACAAGAATATAACTACTATAATACTACCTTCTATGTACAAGAATATAACTACTATAATACTGCTCCTATGTACAAGGATATAACTACTATAATACTGCTCCTATGTACAAGAATATAACTACTATAATACTACCTTCTATGTACAAGAATATAACTACTATAATACTGCTCCTATGTACAAGAATATAACTACTATAATACTGCTCCTATGTACAAGAATATAACTACTATAATACTACTCCTATTTACAAGAATATAACTACTATAATACTGCTCCTATATACAAGAATATAACTACTATAATACTGCTCCTATGTACAAGAATATAACTACTATAATACTGCTACTATGTACAAGAATATAACTACTATAATACTGCTCCTATGTACAAGAATATAACTACTATAATACTGCTCCTATGTACAAGAATATAACTACTATAATACTACCTTCTATGTACAAGAATATAACTACTATAATACTGCTCCTATGTACAAGGATATAACTACTATAATACTACTCCTATTTACAAGAATATAACTACTATAATACTGCTCCTATATACAAGAATATAACTACTATAATACTGCTCCTATGTACAAGAATATAACTACTATAATACTGCTACTATGTACAATATTATAACTACTATAATACTGCTACTATGTACAAGAATATAACTACTATAATACTACTCCTATGTACAAGAATATAAGTATTATAATACTGTTCTTATGTACAAGAATATAACTACTATAATACTGCTCCTATGTACAAGAATATAACTGCTATAATACTACCTTCTATGTACAAGAATATAACTACTATAATACTGCTCCTATGTACAAGAATATAACTACTATAATACTACCCCCTATGTATAAGAATATAACTACTATAATACTACTCCTATGTACATTTTGGTGTCTCGGATGTGATGATGATAGGGTGCGGGTATAGCCAGTATTTAAGGTGTTGCAGTCCTCATTGTGTCAGGTGATTTGACTCCTTATTTCAGGTGTTCGGGGGATTATCCACTTTAATCCTGTTATTACGAGGTTCTTGTCTCACAAATCTGTAATTCTCCTTATTAATATGTCACTGAAATCTCTCTTACCCTGATGAACAGGTGGAAGACGTCTTCACAGTGATGGGGTGTTTTCTCCTCTCCCCTGTGTAAGGTGTAGGTTTCTCTATGGGATTATGACAGATATGGGTTGTGCTTTGGTCAGGTGACATGATTAACCATTTCCTCTTTTTCTACCGATCCTTAAAGTGAATTCTCACCATGCCACATCTTAGGTTAGGCATTGATGGGCAGTCATCACTATGTTATCCCCAGCCTTGGTAGATTACATGGTGATAAATTTGACTTGGGGTCCTCAAAGGAGAAATCAATAACTATGACTGTCCAGTAAGCAGGGGCGGACTTTCTCTAAGCAAGGGCGGGCTTAGCAATTAGTTTTGTCCTATGACCAGGCAGTAGTAACCTAAAGACCCCTATTCCACACAGTGGTATATCCTGGAAAGAAGACATCAGTAGAGCAGATTGTTCACCTCTTACCCCCATGACTGTACTAGAGGTGATGATATCACTGGACTCGCCCATGAGGACCCTCAGCCCATAGCTTACCGCCCCCAGTGTACCCCTTTGATGTCTTACTCTCCATTTGTTTCTTTTCAGGGCATATTTCAGAAGTTTTGTGCCTCAGTTCCAAGAAGCCGCATTTGCCAATGGGAAGCTGTAACCACAACGGCCAGTACCAACTCATGACGGGGGTGTTCAGTAAAAACTTTTTGTAAAAAAAAAATAAAACATAAAAAAATAAAAATTCATGTGATGACCCCCATGTTTTCTTACTGTATAAGACCCTTCATAAGGGTCTGCCTTATGAAGACCCCTGTACCCCTACTCCTTCCTATGGTTGCTCAGGTGCCATCATATAACGGAACCCGGGGGCCAAATATTACAAGTAAATTCTAACAACAGATTGTCGTTTCTGTTTAGTCATTTAAAAGAACGTCTCTCTTTAGGACCCAGATGATAGACCGTGAGGGGACGCTGACCCCAGAGATCTTCATGGGAAGTAAGGCTGCTTTGAAGGAGTATAGAGGATGTTTTTGGAATGCAGATGTAGCAAAGCTGAGTTTGTCACTTGGCACTGTCTGTGGTGATCTCCCCATGTGTTATCATATCTGGTTTTGCATGCACTGCAGGTAAACCCACTGTATCTAAGCTCTGGGAGGTATCACAGTGCCTTAATAATATGGCCCAGACAAGAAGCAAGACGTCTCTTACGGGGTGAATCTTGTGACTTGGAGACGTTTTGTAAGAATTAGACCATTATTGTAACTGGAAGACACCTGAACCCCAGTGGTGACCCTATGGTTAGCACTCAGCTTTCCCAGTTGCTGACATATATCGGTATGACAGATCAGTGCTGATTTTCTACTGGTAGGGGGCGCTGCTCTGTAGACTGCATACATGGTCACAGTTATAATATTTGATTTCCGGTTATATCTATGAATTGTCTGATGAAATTTGTCTGAATTTCATTGGAATTTGTGATTCTGGCGATGTAGATGTTGCAATTTTATTAGGATGGAGAAGTCAGCAGTTTAGATTTTAACCTCTTAGTAACCAGCCAGTGGTGGCATCCTGGGGGGTCAGTGGTGATCATGTGATTGAGGTGGCGGCACTTGGTAGACCACATAAGAGAGGTGCCTCTAACAACGTAGAGAGCAGCATGGAAACATTTTCAACAATTTTATAAAATATGATTTGTATGAAACCTTTTTTTAAATAATCGGCCATTTCTGGTGACATTCCCTTTAAGGAGGACACGCCGTGACTTACCAGGCCCCATGTACAGTAACAGAGTACTTACCTGCAGGCCCTGCCCTGCTCTCTGCATGACAATAACTCGGCCATTAAACTGTATTTGTGGTGCGTTCCTTTAATTATCGAGGTCATTACCCGCCCATAATGTACCGTAATGTTCACAATCAAACACTCGCACCTCGCACGCCCAGACACTATTAACATAATGAATCCACTTCATGTTCCTCAGATCCTCCCGAGTTGCCTGCCCTGGATTCCTCGAAGGATTCGGATCCCCATAATCCCATATGTCCAGTCCCCGCAGTCAACGCAGTTTCTAGTTCTGTCCATTATTCATATCTGCACCTGAGAAGGTTGGGTGGCAATATGGCCACCATTACAAATCCTACAAGCTTCACCCAGCTTTCCTAGAGCCTTGGTTGGCCTCCTGATAAACCTCCTGTATGTCTAGTCCTGTATATTTTACCATTCAGGAGTCTAGGACAGATTGAGAGATGCCTTTAATCCACTGAATTACATGGTCACCCAGCTCTCCCTAACCACTGAAAGGAAAATGTGACTAGCTAATCGGTGGGGGAACTAGTAGGACGAGAATGGGGGATCCTTGTTCACCAAAATGAGCAGTAGGTTTTACATGTACTCCATTTAGTTCTGTGGCATAGCCAGAGATGGCGCCCATCAGTCTAATAGTGAATGAATGGCGCAGTGGCCCGTCTGCGTGATCTGCCCCTCTAGTCAGCAGTAGATGAAGCATAAATGGGGATAACTTTAAAGCACTGGAGTACCTCTCTAATGAAAAAATTATGTCTAATTTCAGTCTCCACTAGGGGGAGCTTAGGAGCTTACTGCATGCTACTCATACATGGAGCTCAAGCCAGTATTAGCGATGAGTGAACTGTCAATTTTTTGGGTTCACCACCCACTAATCACTATTATACTTCAGGGACAGATCAGTAGGCAGTGAGCTCCTGAGCTCCCCCTAGTGGTGGCTGTATAGATCTGTCTGCAGTGAGCTCCTTTGCTCCCTGTAATGGTGGCTGTATAGATCAGTATACAGTGAGCTCCCCTAGTGGAGGCTATATAGGTCATTATTCAGTAATCTCCGGAGCTCCTTCTAATGGCGGCTGTATAGATCAGTATACAGTAATCTCCTGAGCTCCCTCTAGTGACAGCTGTATAGATCAGTATACAGTAATCTCCTGAATTCCCTCTAGTGGTGGCTGTATAGATCAGTATATAGTGAGCTCCCCTAGTGGTGGTTGTATAGATCAGTATACAGTAATCTCCTGAGCTCCCTCTAGTGATGGCTGTATAGATCAGTATACAGTAATCTCCTGAGCTCCCTCTAGTGGTGGCTGTATAGATCAGTATATAGTAATCTCCTGAGTTCCCTCTAGTGGTGGCTGTATAGATCAGTATACAGTAATCTCCTGAGCTCCCTCTAGTGGTGGCTGTATAGATCAGTATATAGTAATCTCCTGAGTTCCCTCTAGTGGTGGCTGTATAGATCAGTATACAGTAATCTCCTGAGCTCCCTCTAGTGGTGGTTGTATAGATCAGTATACAGTAATCTCCTGAGCTCCCTCTAGTGGTGGCTGTATAGATCAGTATATAGTAATCTCCTGAGCTCCCTCTAGTGGTGGCTGTATAGATCAGTACACAGTGTATAGATCAGTATGCAGTCAGCTCCTGAGCTCCCCCCATTGGTGATAGATCAATGTGTAGTAAGCTCCTGTTCTCCCCCTAAAGATGAATTCAGGTAGGCAGAGTTATATCACAGCACTAGGTCTATGCAGGGGATTTGGAGCTTTGGGTCAAAATGCTGAAAAAGTGCAAATCTGCTTAAAATGGGTTTTCCAATAATGGAAAATAAGGCCCCCACCCCCTGATCCTGAGAGCAAGTAATCTCCCCCCTCCTTGGTCCCATATGGTGACTGTCCCTTTATATGATATAAAGACATATCCACACTTCTCTGTAACTGACTCAGGATTTCTCTAGAATGTTCCACAGGTGATGCACATGGGAAGTGAGTAGTCACCATGATACATGTCAGCGCGCTTCCTCCGGAGGGCGATCATCCCCTTTACGAGAGCTCATGATCTATACTGTAATGCTCGTATCTGGTTTACAATCTCCAATAACACACCAGAAGCTTCCTCCAAATTTCACTCATGACAAACCTCCTGCAATCCGCCCTCACCTCTGAATCCTGACGCTCCCATGACCAGATGTCAGCCGCTCCAACAATCCAATTTATTGGGGCTGTCCCTTTAACTTTCTCAATATGGCCGCCCTTGTAGTCGCTGTGGTTGTCACCAGCGGTGCACATGAGGCGTCTCCAGTGAGGTTTATTCTTCTCCCTGCCACTATTTGTAAGTGGCCTCCACCAAAGTAGCGGAACATTGCCTGGATGGCGGAGGGGAGGACCAATAGCCATAGTTAAAGGAGTTTTCCACCTCCTGCCCACAGACCCCCATAGACATAAATAACTGTCTGTCATTAACCACGTAATCACCAGAACATCTCTAAGTCGTCTTCTTTTAGCAGGCAGGTAGTTATAAGCTTTCTATGAATGCTGAGTGACAACCAATATGGCCGCCGTCACAGTAGTCACTCAGTTTTAGAGTAATATTGATACTTAAAGGGATTCTTATAAGTATGGCTGTGTGAGGAGACATCGGATACAGGCACAGATATAGTAAGACTGAGTTTGTCAGATGTAGCAGAGCTGATGGACGCTTCAACAGCAGCTTGCTGACTGTCTCCACGTAGCACATAGAGCCTTATGACAATCCACAAGGTCATGTGACATTCCAGATATGCCCTTTCAGTGTAGGTGTAGCAGAGCTGAGTTTGCCCTCTGTCATTGTATCATCTTACTCATATCCACAGACTGCGATATCACAGTGAGTTGGCCCAAGTGACCGGCTCAGCTCTGCTACATGTAACACACTGGGCTGCAGATATATTTCTGTGGATTAAGGTCACATGGGGACATCGCCTCTTCCTAATAAATGTCAGAACTGTCTCTATTAATGGTGACGCGGATTCGCTGCAGCCATCAGAGACGCGTCGCCCAGATCTTGGGTTTTCGCTGCGCTGGTAATTACCGCTCCATTAGTCCGATAATTATTCCTCATTATTGTAGATTAGTAGTAGTGCGGCTTCTAGGCAGGAGCAGATGGCGGATGTATTGTACTGGATAGGAACGGGTTAACCACCAGCTCTGTCTCCTGCAGGTTTGTATCTGAGGCCATCTTTCTAGTGTGTATCATTATCCAGAATTCCAGGAGCCGCCTGCAGTGTAAAGCATGGAGGTCAGCCATGCTATATCTTACAGAGGAGTTTATACTTTAGTTTATTTTGCTTGCAATGAAAAAACACAAAAGAGAATGAAAAAAAGTCAAATCATTGATCATTTTACACAAAACTCCAAAAATGGGCCGGACAGAAGTATTGGCGCCCTCAGCCTAATACTTGGTAGCACAACCTTTAGACACAATAACTGCGCACAACCGCTTCCGCTAACCAGCAATGAGTTTCTTACAAGGCTCTGCTGGAATTTTAGACCATTCTTCTTTGGCAAACTGCTCCAGGTCTCCCTGAGATGTGAAGGGGGCCTTCTCCAAACTGCCATCAAAAGATCTCTCCCCCTCCCCCACAGGTGTTCTATGGGATTCAGGGCTGGACTCATTGCTGCCACTTTACAAGTCTCCAGGGCTTTCTCTCACCACCATTTTCTAGTGCTGACCTGAAGTGTGTTTTGGGTCATTGTCCTGCTGGAAGAGCCCTGACCTCTGAGGGAGACCCAGCTTTCTCACACTGGGCCCTACATTATGCTGCACAATGTGTTGGTCGTCTTCAGACTTCATAATGCCATGCACACGGTCAAGCAGTCCAGTGCCAGAGGCAGCAAAGCAACCCCAAAACATCAGGGACCCTCCGCCATGTCTGACTGTAGGGGGCGTCTTCTTTTCTTTGAAGGCCTCTCTTTTCCCTGTAAACTCTATGTTGATGCCTTTTCCTACTTTTGTCTCATCTGACCAGAGAACATTCTTCCAGAACGTTTTTGGCTTTCTCAGGTAAGTTTTGGCAAACTCCAACCTGGCTTATGTCTCTGGGTAAGAAGTGAGGTCTTCCTGGGTCTCCTACCATACAGTCCCTTCTCATTCAGACGCTGACGGATAGTACGGGGTGATACTGTTGTACCCTCGGACTGCAGGGCAGCTTGAACTTGTTTGGATGTTAGTTGAGGTTCTTTATCCACCATCCGCACAATCTTGCGTTGAAATCTCTCGTCAATTTTACTTTTCCATCCACATCTAGGGAGGTTAGCCACAGTGCCATGGGCTTTACACTTCTTGATGACACTGCGCACGGTAGACACAGGAACATTCAGGTCTTTGGAGATGGACTTGTAGCCTTGAGATTGCTCATGCTTCCTCACAATTTTGCTTCTCAAGTCCTCAGACAGTTCTTTGGTCTTCTTTCTTTTCTCCATGCTCAATGTGGTACACACAAGGACACAGGACAGAGGTGGAGTCAACTTTAATCCATTTCAATTGGTTACAAGTGTGATTTAGTTATTGCCACCACCTGTTAGGTGCCTCAGGTAACTAACAGGTGCTGTTAATTACACAAATTAGAGAAGCATCACATGATTTTTCAAACCGTGCCAATACTTTTGTCCACCCCCTCTGTTATGTTTGCTGTGGAATTATATCCAATTTGGCTTTTTGATAATTCTTTTTGTGGTTTTCCATTGAAGACAAATTAAATGAAGATAATAATACCAAAGAATTTGTGATTGCAATCATTCTCTGGAATAAAATGAGTATTATCTGACAGAATTGCCGGGGTGCCAATACTTTTGGCCAACACTGTAATTTGCCTTTACTCTGATATAGATAGAAAAACTCTTTATTTCTAAATGGAAACCATCAGCAAGCTGCTGTTGATGGATCTCTTATTATCTATCTCCTCTTCTTCTGTTCTTCTTTTTCCTATCAAAATGTAACAACTAGACAGTGACCGCCTGGATTTGGCCATGGCAAGTAGAACGACTCCTCCCTGCTTTGCACTGCAGCCGCCATCCTGAACGTTTGGCACAAAATATTACCTAGTGACTTTTTTCTTCTTTCACGATTTAAGAACTTTATTCATAACTGACATATGAACAGTGCAGTGTGCTGCGCCTTTCTACCCCGTCATCTTATATCAGTGATTCTCCCGCTTCAGCCCCATTGCATCGCACGCCGCTCACTATTCCTCACGCCCGTCGCACTTTGATACTTATTAGAGATGAGCGAACAGTGAAATATTCGAGATTCAATATTCGTTTCGAGTAGAGCCTCAATATTCGACTACTCGATCGAATATCGAATCCCGTTATAGTCTATGGGAAAAAATGCTCGTTTCAGGGGAAACCACTATTTGACTAAAGGAGAGTCACCAAGTCCACGAATAGCAGGAGGAGAGTGTTTAGGAGGAGCAAAGTGCAGTTAAAGCACACGGACCCAATTATAGTCTATGGGGTCCGTGCGCTTTAACTGCACAGCGCTTGCAGTTGCGCTGATAAAAAGTCAGCTCCCTCGTAACCGTAAGCTGCCAGCTCTCCCAACTAGCAAAGACCAGCCTGCGGCAAATCAACGCTGGTTCTACAGCAGGCTCGTCCTTGCTAGTCCGGAGAGCTGGCAGCTTGTGGTTACGAGGGAGATTACTTTTTCCTCATAGGAATGCATTGACCAGCGTTGATTGGCCAGTGTACAGCATTCGGCCAATCAACGCTGGTTCTGCCGTAGGCTCGTCTGTGAGGAGGCGGAGTGTAAAATCGGACCACAAAGGAGACTGCTGTGGTCCGATCTTAGACTCCACCTCCTCACAGAGTAGCCTCCGGCAGAACCAGCGTTGATTGGCCGAATGCTATACACTGGCCAATCAACGCTGGTTAATGCATTCCTATGAGGAAAAAGTAAGCTCCCTCTTAACAGCAAGCTGCCAGCTCTCCCAACTAGCAAGGACGGGCCCAGCGATGATTTGCCAAATGCTATACAGTGTATAGTATTCGACCAATCAACGCTGGTTCTGAATCGAATATGCGAATAGCTAGTAGTATTCGATCGAGTACGAATATTTTGAATACCGTAGTAATCGATCGAATACTACTCTCTCATCTCTATTACTTCTTAATTACATCAGGACTCGGTGACTTTTTTTTTACAATTTCGATCTGGGATGAACTTGTCAGTCTGTGTGAACAAGACCCAGATGTCAGCGAGGAGCCGCAGATCTGACGCTCGCAGGATTGCAGGGCCGGATTAGGCGAATTTGCAGAACGAGTTTTTCCAGTGGGCCGACAAGTTGTGACAGAGCGGAGGTAAATCCCACGAGTCAGACACCGTGATCTGAGAGGTGAGGGAAATCGGGGAGGATGTGACCTGCGCACACAGGCGCCATCTTGTAGGAAAGTCAGGGCCGCTTCATGACTGGACACATTTTGCGTTATTCAGTACACGCGGTTTGTAGGACTTTTGCTTGGATTATTTCCATCATTTTTGAGTCTTTCTGGTGATATAAAGGGATTTGTTTTATGTAATTAAAAAAAAATTTATTTTGCTTTTAATTTCTGTAAAAATGTAGAAAAAAGCGCGTGCGAGCGTCTGCGGATCATTTATTTATCACAAAGCAAAAACCAAACGAACAGTTTCCTTCTCCGTTCCAGATACTTCCTGGCGGTGACACAAGGTTTTGTGTCACTTATAAACCATTCCTGCCATGTCTCCGGGATGTCGGCTGTCACTGACAGTCACCAGTACAATCCCAAGGGTGTGTAATGGACAGTTGTGCAACGTTCTTGTATCCTCACCACTGTCCAGATCTCTGCTTGCTGTCACTGAATGTCCAGTCTAGACAATACTCTGTGAGGCAACTATAAGAATAGGGGGAGGGGATTACTACCAGTGACATGTTCAGCTCACACAGGGTTGTGTACATGGGATACAAGATGGCCGCTCCGAGGTATACATGTGACAGGTGCAGCCGGTATACACAGAAACAAGGTCACCGGAACCAGAGGAGATACACAATAAATATGTCATCCAACAGCAAGGAGGGGACGCTTGTAATGTTCAGGTGTCAGAACTAGAGGTGAAACAGCCTAATAGATCAGGAGACAATCACAATTGTGCTGCTTGTTATTGGAAACAGTCAGTAAGCATGTGGAGACCCAGCCCTAACAGCTTAACTGAGCTCCTGTAATACAAGGGGCGGTTTTACTACATCAGATGACTGTACAATGTATGGTGTAAAGACAGTAATGAGGACGGGGTAGTAGGAGATTCCACTGCAGAATAGTGAGCGCAGCTCTGGAGTATAATACAGGATAAGTAATGTAATGTATGTACACAGTGACTGTACCAGCAGAATAGTGAGCGCAGCTCTGGAGTATAATACAGGATGTAACTCAGGATCAGTACAGGATAAGTAATGTAATGTATGTACACAGTGACTGTACCAGCAGAATAGTGAGCGCAGCTCTGGCGTATAATACAGGATGTAACTCAGGATCAGTACAGGATAAGTAATGTAATATATGTACACAGTGACTGTACCAGCAGAATAGTGAGTGCAGCTCTGGAATATAATACAGGATGTAACTCAGGATCAGTACAGGATAAGTAATGTAATGTATGTACACAGTGACTGCACCAGCAGAATAGTGAGCGCAGCTCTGGAGTATAATACAGGATGTAACTCAGGATCAGTACAGGATAAGTAATGTAATGTATGTACACAGTGACTGTACCAGCAGAATAGTGAGTGCAGCTCTGGAGTATAATACAGGATGTAACTCAGGGTCAGGTCATTTATTATGTACGTAGCTTCTCCACTAATATTAAATTATGCTAACTGCATGCAATGTAATGGTATCTTAGTGATGTCACTGCCTGGTTTGGTGATGTCATTAGTCCTGACTTTCTATGATATGTGCAGTTACTTAGTATATCTCTCAGTCAGTGTTCACACCTCCCTGACCCGTCCTTCGTCCTCCCTTGTAATGAGTGAAGATGAAGGCCACCACTTAGTCTTTGATGTAATATTACGCAGTCGCACGATCAGTCTCCGCCAATAAATCTCAGTGTAAGAGTCAAAGGGACAATTGTGAAATCACCAACTGAAAGAGGAAGGAAAATGTAGAGGAGCGGGTCCTGCCAGGGACTTTACTGTATGAGTGGTGCCATACACAGCGCCCATACATAGGCCCCCTCCTCCTCATCATCATCAATCTGATCACCTCATATGATGCCGCATCTAATGGATCTGTGCCAGATGCTAACACATGTAGCAGAGCTGAGTTTGTCTATTACATTCGGCAACTCATTGTGATGTCACTTTACATTGTGCCAAATGACAAACTCAGCTCTGCTACTTTACATCCATGTGCATGACCTTCACAATGAGAATTTGCACCTCGAAGCATCCAAAGTTACTGTCAAAGGGGTCAGAAGACTATGCCCCTCCCACCTGACTACAACAAGCCCCCTCCTCTGAGTATCATGTGACTTGTACTTGGCACTGTGGCTCACCTGATGGTCAGTATTTGGGGGACATGGGGTGGCGCTCATGAGGCTATCCCCCCACTCTTACTCATTCTTTCTGTGCTCACACATTAAAAGTCCCAGAATATTCTCTCTTCTGATATATAGCGGGTACTTTCCAGCAGACACCGGACACATCAGGGCGGTATTAATAACAGCACTTCCCTATTTTACACAGTGTTGGCGGGGATAGTGCAGGGATGGCCATGTGCCATGGGGGGCACCAACAAACCTTGGCAAGAGTATTTAGATGCCCAGGCTACAATTCCCTTGCAAGCAATGGTGCAAGAACCAAGGGGAGTATGTATGGCGCTGTGGTTCTGCTATGTCTTCACTATACAGTACTTTGTATAGGCAATGTGTGTGACACCATATGGGCCTGTTATTTTGGATGTGTCTAGCAGTAATAGCTTCACTCTATATAGTATCAATATTTGTCAAAGACGGTATTATTTGGGCACCTATACAGATCCACAGTCTGGCTTTATTATATACTAGCTGGTACCCGTGACTTCGTCTGCGGTGATTGTAGAAGTGGGTACGTAGGCGCGGGTAAGGTTTTCGTACTGTGTATAAGGTATGGGATATGAAATGTAACTTTGTATCTTGTTTTTGCTGTAATTCAGAGAGCACATGAGACTTTTGTGTTGAACGTAATTTGTAGTTCAGCTGCTATACGGTGTTGTTATAAACTGTACATAGTGTCTTTGGGACAGAGGGATTTCAGGTTAATATACTTCAATATAGGACATTGTATGATTTGTTATTTTGCGCCAGTACATGTAAGTTTTGGGCACAGGATACTCTTGAGCAAGCAACATAAAGTCTGGCCCTGTGCATGACAGTTTAGTAACTCCATGCGCCTCTTATTAATAGCAATTAACCCCATAATGTCCCTCACATTAACCCCTGTGTAAGAGTTACTGATAGAGATGAGCGAGTACTGTTGGGATCAGCCGATCCGAACAGCACGCTCGCACAGAAATGAATGGACGTAGCTGGTACGCGGGGGGTTAAGCGCGCCAGCTACGTCCAAGCAGAAGTACCAGGTGCATCCATTCATTTCTATGGAGCGTGCTGTGCGGATCGGCTGATCCGAACAGTACTCGCTCATCTCTAGTTACTGATATGTGAGAGACTTGGAGGTAATAATTAAGTATCTTCATTACTGAGGTCTTTTATTAGTCCCTCCATATGTCTCACATATTAGTAACCTTTATATGGGGCACACAGGGGTTAATATGAGGGACATGATGGGGGTTATTCCTATTAATGTGAGGCACACAGGGGTTAATATGAGGGACATGATGGGGTTTATTCCTATTAATGTGAGGTACATGGAGTTACTAAAACTAAACTAATAACCCCATGCCTGACATTAATGAGAATAGGAAGTAAAGGAAGGGAGCTGTGTGTTTCTTACTTTTAGTTTGCTAGCAGCTTCGGCAGGAGCTATCACTATAGCAGGCAGAGACCTGAGCGATTAAGCTCCAACCCCTGGGTTTCCTGCACCCCTCTCAAAGGGGAGTGTCCTTATGCCTCAGCTCTAGCAGAGCACGGACTTCATTTAACTCTTGCTGGTCCTGTGCTGCTGGTGTGCCAGTGAAATATGGCAGGAGTGCCATTCTTGGCACGTGTGCCAGGGGTTGCCGACCTCTGCTGTAGAGGGTAATATGAATTTTGTGGCTTGCTATGGTCCAAAGTGTGTGAGATTGCAGAAATAGTGATGTGAGTTTGGGTTTTGTGGGGGTCCTGGGAAAAACGTATGTGTGCTATTGTGACGAAAAGTAGCCTATTGCGCAATCGAGTGTAGTGACTATGTTTGTGGAAAATTTCAGCCAAATCGGTGGAGCGGGTTTTGCGTGATTGACCGCCAAACATCCGAACATCCAAAGTCACAAACCCACAAACTCACAAACATTTCACATTTATAATATTAATAGGAAGGATGCACTCTATAGAAGTATTATTTGCACAGTGTATGCTGCATGCTCTAGTAGTATATGGCGATACTGACACAGATCTGACGCTCCATACTGTGATACATAGAATACTGGTCTCGTATATCACACAGTGCAGCAAGTAGATCTAGATCCAGTCTGTGCCTCACAACTCCGGGGAGAAAAGGTTATAGAATAACTGACCTAGCCCTCCTGATGGCGTCCTGCGCTTCCTGTAGGTGACAGTGACGGTAAATCTACGAGGCGATCTATAGATCTGTATATTACACATCATACAGCGAAAACATGAATAACACGGCAACATTTACATGTATGAAATGTCAGCCAGCTCATCGAGTGACACCGCCTACAGTAACATACACCGCTCCCCCTGCATATTACTATCACTAGATGTTTATATCACAACTGCTACAGCACCTCTTCAGGTAGTACCCAACTGTAGTCATGACCACTTCTTGTTGCTTGTCATCTAGTAATCGTGATTCATTGCACCCAGTGGTGCCACAGCATCACTGTGTACATGCATTACTTATCCTGTATTATACTCCAGAGCTGCACTCACTATTCTGCTGGTACAGTCACTGTGTACATACATTACATTACTTATCCTGTACTGATCCTGAGTTACATCCTGTATTATAGTCCAGAGCTGCGCTCACTATTCTGCTGGTGCAGTCACTGTGTACATACATTACATGACTTATCCTGTACTGATCCTGAGTTACATCCTGTATTATACTCCAGAGCTGCGCTCACTATTCTGCTGGTGCAGTCACTGTGTACATACATTACATTACTTATCCTGTACTGACCCTGAGTTACATCCTGTATTATACTCCAGAGCTGTGCTCACTATTCTGCTGGTACAGTCACTGTGTACATACATTACATTACTTATCCTCTACTGATCCTGAGTTACATCCTGTATTATACTCCACAGCTGTGCTCACTATTCTGCTGGTGCAGTCACTGTGTACATACATTACATTACTTATCCTGTACTGATCCTGAGTTACATCCTGTATTATACTCCAGAGCTGCACTCACTATTCTGCTGGTACAGTCACTGTATACATACATTACATCACTTATCCTGTACTGATCCTGAGTTATATCCTGTATTATACTCCAGAGCTGCGCTCACTATTCTGCTGGTACAGTCACTGTGCACATACATTACATTACTTATCCTGTACTGATCCTGAGTTATATCCTGTATTATACTCCAGAGCTGCGCTCACTATTCTGCTGGTACAGTCACTGTATACATACATTACATCACTTATCCTGTACTGATCCTGAGTTACATCCTGTATTATACTCCAGAGCTGCACTCACTATTCTGCTGGTACAGTCACTGTGTACATACATTACATTACTTATCCTGTACTGATCCTGAGTTATATCCTGTATTATACTCCAGAGCTGTGCTCACTATTCTGCTGGTACAGTCACTGTGTACATACATTACATTACTTATCCTGTACTGATCCTGAGTTACATCCTGTATTATACTCCAGAGCTGCACTCACTATTCTGCTGGTACAGTCACTGTGTACATACATTACATTACTTATCCTGTACTGATCCTGAGTTACATCCTGTATTATACTCCAGAGCTGCGCTCACTATTCTGCTGGTACAGTCACTGTGTACATACATTACATTACTTATCCTGTACTGATCCGGAGTTACATCCTGTATTATACTCCAGAGCTGCACTCACTATTCTGCTGGTACAGTCACTGTGTACATACATTACATTACTTATCCTGTACTGATCCTGAGTTACATCCTGTATTATACTCCAGAGCTGCGCTCACTATTCTGCTGGTTGTATCCTCCCCTGTACAATGTATATAAGGGCTCTTTAAGCTGTGATGAGTTTTTCCTGTTATATTTCTGAAGGGATATGTGAGGATATAATTTTAGTGTTTTCGGGAAGTGCACTCGGCTATGACATGTGCCCGCTGTCTGCAGGATGGTACGGTATAATATTTTCCGTCTCTAGCTTGCCGTCTGCCATCATCATTATATTTATTCTCAGATAATAGGAAAGTCCCTGAATTGTGGCAGGACAGAGTACAGCTCTGGAGGATGACACTGGGGTGACCTGAACTCCGCACTCTGCAGCTCTGGATGCCTTCAGTTGTGTTTCCAGTTGCTTTCAGTAGTCTTGGCTCCGCCCCTGTACAGGAGTCAGGGATGATATTTAGGGGGTTATAGAAGAGATATATCTCGGGGGTGGTCGGACCCCTGAACATGGCCCATGGAGTAGGAGTAGAGGGTAGATGTGCAGGAGGATATTATTTATGGGCGGGGTGGGGGTATCATCTTGTATCTGCCACCTAGGACCAGGACACGATGTCTTCCCTTGATTTCCCTCACTGTTTGGCTTCTTGCCACCATCTTCTCCTGGATTCCTCTTCCTCACGTGCTCACCCATGTTCTGATCCTGTTGGCTCCCGAGATGTAATGAGCTGAGAAGGGGCCCCGGGGGCCTGGACTCGTGATAGGAAGATGTAGGAACAAGCCCGCAGACGAGAACTGGATGTCCTCCTCCTCCTTGTTCTAATTCTGCTGACAACACCCTGAGACGATACGGTTATACCTGAGATACAAGATTCCTGCTCCAGAACCTGCTGTCATTCATGAGGCTTCTCATAACACATGATGTTAGTGGGATAAAGAAACGGAAGGAGCTGACAACTTCAAAACTGACCTAGTTGTCAGGAAATAGAAAATGGGAGGGGCTGACAACTTTAACATGCCGATAGTTGTCAGCAAAAAATCACAATAAGGAAAAAAGTAGACTGTAAGGATTTTATGGGGACATTATACTGTGGGGGCCACAGTGAGGGGGACATTATAATATACGGAATACATAGGGGCATTATACTGAGGGGGACATTATTCTGTACGGACTAGATGGGGACATTATACTGTACGGACTAGATGGGGACATTATACTGTACAGACTACATGGGGACATTATACTGTACGGACTACATGGGATCGTTATACTGTACAGACTACATGGGGATATTATACTGTACGGACTACATGGGATCATTATACTGTACAGACTACATGGGGACATTATACTGTACGGACTAGATGGGGACATTATACTGTACAGACTACATGGGGACATTATACTGTACGGACTACATGGGATCATTATACTGTACAGACTACATGGGGACATTATACTGTACGGACTACATGGGGACATTATACTGTACGGACTACATGGGGACATTATATTGTATGGACTACATGGGGACATTATACTGTACGGACTACATGGGATCATTATACTGTATGGACTACATGGGGACATTATACTGTACGGACTACATGGGATCATTATACTGTACGGACTAGATGGGGACATTATACTGTACGGACTACATGGGATCGTTATACTGTACGGACTACATGGGGACATTATACTGTACGGACTACATGGGATCGTTATACTGTACGGACTACATGGGGACATTATACTGTACGGACTACATGGGGACATTATACTGTATGGACTACATGGGGACATTATACTGTACGGACTACATGGGATCATTATACTGTACGGACTAGATGGGGACATTATACTGTACGGACTACATGGGGACATTATACTGTACGGACTACATGGGGACATTATACTGTACGGACTAGATGGGGACATTGTACTGTACGGACTACATGGAATCGTTATACTGTACGGACTACATGGGGACATTATACTGTATGGACTACATGGGGACATTATACTGTACGGACTACATGGGATCATTATACTGTACAGACTACATGGGGACATTATACTGTACGGACTACATGGGATCATTATACTGTACAGACTACATGGGGACATTATACTGTACGGACTACATGGGGACATTATACTGTACGGACTACATGGGGACATTATATTGTATGGACTACATGGGGACATTATACTGTACGGACTACATGGGATCATTATACTGTATGGACTACATGGGGACATTATACTGTACGGACTACATGGGATCATTATACTGTACGGACTAGATGGGGACATTATACTGTACGGACTACATGGGATCGTTATACTGTACGGACTACATGGGGACATTATACTGTACGGACTACATGGGATCGTTATACTGTACGGACTACATGGGGACATTATACTGTACGGACTACATGGGGACATTATACTGTATGGACTACATGGGGACATTATACTGTACGGACTACATGGGATCATTATACTGTACGGACTAGATGGGGACATTATACTGTACGGACTACATGGGGACATTATACTGTACGGACTACATGGGGACATTATACTGTACGGACTAGATGGGGACATTATACTGTACGGACTACATGGAATCGTTATACTGTACGGACTACATGGGGACATTATGCTGTACGGACTACATGGGGACATTATGCTGTATGGACTACATGGGGACATTATACTGTACGGACCACATGGGATCATTATACTGTATGGACTACATGGGGACATTATACTGTACGGACTACATAGGATCATTATACTGTACGGAATGCATGGAGACATTATACTGTACGGACTAGATGGGGACATTATACTGTAAGGACTACATATGATCACTATACTGTACGGACTAGATGGGGACATTATACTGTACGGACTACATGGTGACATTATACTGTACGGACTGCATGGGGACATTATACTGTACGGACTGCATGGGGACATTATACTGTACGGATTGCATGGGGACATTATACTGTACGGATTGCATGGGGACATTATACTCTGGGGGCCACAGTGAGGGGGACATTATACTGTGTCAGGGATTATATTTTGTGGAGCACAAGGAATATGGCTGGGAATGGGTGGAGCCAAAGTGGACATGGGCAAGGCTAGAGGCGGGGTTTATTATGTCTAATTTGCATTGCCCATCTTTCAGTCTTCTGAATGTTGTGACAACCAATGTGGCTGCCATTACATCTTCCAGAGGAGTTGTCACCCAGTTTTCCCTGACTCCCTGATAGCGACTAGTTATGTAGTCATGGGCTAATCACCTATGGCCTGGTGGCCATACTGACTGTCTCCAGTCTTCCCAAAGCTAACTAAGGTGGTAGAACAACTTATATTGAGTGGGGGTGATTTAGGTTTAGGCCGGGCCCCCCATGTTGCTCATTGACGCTGCTTCATATATTTGGGCATCCTGCGCGCACTTCCTCTGTCACATTACAGAAGACCTGATGTAAGACCCGTAGTAACAATACATAATGGGAAATCACACCGGCCCAATTAACACCCCGCAGCCTCCGCTCTGACTGTCACACTGAGCATGACGTCTGTTCAGCTGCCGAGCCACCGACAACCAGAAACATGTGCGTATACAGATGTAGCAGAGCCAACTCTGTCATGAGCCTGTAGGAAGACAATGCAGCAGACAGACCTGCAGTCCTATGTAAAACCACAGATCCCTATATATAAAATGTGTGCATGTACTCCGGTACTGACCTAAAGGGCGCCAATACTTTTGCGCATTCCACACTTTATGGTCGTGCGGTCTGATGCTGCTCTGTAGTCCTGGCCTTAAAGGGGCCTTAAAGTCCATATGCTCTGTTGTCACCCTCATCTTTTTGCCATAGTAAGAAACTTCTGATAAAAAGCATCTCTAACTCTGGAGGACCTTAGCCCATCATTGGAATGGCCTCTATGAAATACTATATTACCACTCTAGAGGTCACTGCAGGGAAAATCATGGGGTTACGGTGATTACTGGGGTTTCTATAGTCTTAATGTGACCTGGTCCACCAGCTCCTCTTTTTCCACCCTTTATTAGCCGCCCCTCCACTGATTCTGAAACAGTTGGATTTTTTTTCTCTAGCCCCCACCGTTCCTTAGCAATCAGTGCAGTAAATTGTGCTGTCTGAAATGATAACTAGACTCCCTAATGTCCAGTGGGTGGTGCAGGCAGAGCAGACAAGGGAAGGGATCCTGAGCTCTGACACTGTCCACTTCTGAAGCTCTGAGTCACGCCCCCTTCCTGTTCCTGCCTGCCACCACCCACTAGACATTAGGGAGTCTAGTTATCATAGACACCAAAACTAATTGCACCGATTGCTCAGGAATGGTGTGGGCTAGAGAAAAAATTTCAACTCAACTGGATTCAGTGGAGGGGTGGCTAGTAAATCATGGAAAGCGCAGAACTTGATGGAGGAGGTGAAGGGTCCTCTTTAATTCCAGGGAACACATTTTCAGACAGGATTACCGTCAGAGTTACAAGTGAAAGAGATCAAAACTACAGTTGCAAAACAAGCAGCAATTCTTGTCATTGTATTATTGCAGTAGCAGCAACAGTGTGACCATTTAGTTGCCCAATATTTTGCCTACTCAAGGTGGTCAATGGCCTCACACTTATACTCGAGATTGTACACCTGTTGGTTGTGGGAGCGGGCAGCGTCTCGGCCACATGTGGGTAGCCACAGTGTACAGCCTAATCTTTGGTACATGACTTAAGTTGTCCAGGACACATCAGATCCACGTGGGCATTCTGTGCCATAAATGGGTTATGGGGAGGGGTCCACAAATATACAACAAACTAATTTGTACAGGACTTTTGGAAGTTAGAGACTAGAGCGGAGTACAATATGCTCCCGAGTAGGACGGGCCGTCGGCATCTGATAATTATGCACATTACATAATAGTCACTAGGCTGGTCAGGCCCAGATATAATGGGGTCACCGGGCACATAATTATAGGGCAGAACTCATCATCTCTAATAACAATAACACCTTCCAGGCTGTAAATGTCTCGCTGACCTAGATTCTAATCTAATATGTGGTTAGACTAGGAGGTAATGATCAGGCCCAGGATCAGCGGCATCCCAGGAAAAGCTGCAAATTCTAGTGTAACTTCTGAGAACAACGACATCCTCATAATTATTAGAACTCTTAGGATTCATTCACATGGAAGAAAATGGCGCTTTATTTGGCGCTGAATTTTCAGTACTGAAAAAAAGCCTCCCATTGATTTCAATGGGTTCCACTAGTGGAAAAAAAACCTAATGGCATCACTGTGTGTATTATCCCTGTACTGTGACATCACTGTGTGTATTATCCCTGTACTGTGACATCACTGTGTGTATTATCCCTGTACTGTGAAATCACTGTGTGTATTATCTCTGTACTGTGACATCACTGTGTGTATTATCCCCGTACTGTGACATCACTGTGTGTATTATCCCCGTACTGTGACATCACTGTGTGTATTATCTCTGTACTGTGACATCACTGTGTGTATTATCCTGTACTGTGACATCACTGTGTGTATTATCTCTGTACTGTGACATCACTGTGTGTATTATCTCTGTACTGTGACATCACTGTGTGTATTATCTCTGTACTGTGACATCACTGTGTGTATTATCTCTGTACTGTGACATCACTGTGTGTATTATCCCTGTACTGTGACATCACTGTGTGTATTATCCCTGTACTGTGACATCACTGTGTGTATTATCCTGTACTGTGACATCACTGTGTGTATTATCTCTGTACTGTGACATCACTGTGTGTATTATCCCCGTACTGTGACATCACTGTGTGTATTATCCCCGTACTGTGACATCACTGTGTGTATTATCCCTGTACTGTGACATCACTGTGTGTATTATCCCTGTACTGTGACATCACTGTGTGTATTATCTCTGTACTGTGACATCACTGTGTGTATTATCCCTGTACTGTGACATCACTGTGTGTATTATCCCTGTACTGTGAAATCACTGTGTGTATTATCCCTGTACTGTGACATCACTGTGTGTATTATCCCCGTACTGTGACATCACTGTGTGTATTATCCCTGTACAGTGACATCACTGTGTGTATTATCCTGTACTGTGACATCGCTGTGTGTATTATCTCTGTACTGTGACATCACTGTATTATCTCTGTACTGTGACATCACTGTGTGTATTATCTCTGTACTGTGACATCACTGTGTGTATTATCCCTGTACAGTGACATCACTGTGTGTATTATCCTGTACTGTGACATCGCTGTGTGTATTATCCTGTACTGTGACATCGCTGTGTGTATTATCTCTGTACTGTGACATCACTGTATTATCTCTGTACTGTGACATCACTGTGTGTATTATCTCTGTACTGTGACATCACTGTGTGTATTATCCCTGTACAGTGACATCGCTGTGTGTATTATCCTGTACTGTGACATCACTGTGTGTATTATCCCTGTACTGTGACATCACTGTGTGTATTATCTCTGTACTGTGACATCGCTGTGTGTATTATCTCTGTACTGTGACATCGCTGTGTGTATTATCTCTGTACTGTGACATCGCTGTGTGTATTATCTCTGTACTGTGACATCACTGTGTGTATTATCTCTGTACTGTGACATCACTGTGTGTATTATCTCTGTACTGTGACATCACTGTGTGTATTATCTCTGTACTGTGACATCACTGTGTGTATTATCCCTGTACTGTGACATCACTGTGTGTATTATCCTGTAGTGTGACATCACTGTGTGTATTATCTCTGTACTGTGACATCACTGTGTGTAGTATGCCTGTACAGGTGCAGGGTTTGTTGGTGCAGTTGGTGCATTTCTGGCTGTATCTTTGTGGATTGTTGTGGCTGTATACTGTATACCCCCAGTATCCGCCTGTACAGGTGCAGGGTGTTTACACGAGCTGCAGGGACAGAGGGGATGGCAGAGAGGAAGGGGCTGATTGCAGGTGCAGGACCAGGGCAGGAACCCGCACAATACAAGGAAACTGCAACAAGAAACAACTTGGATAAAATGAATAAACACGAGACTGGACAGCGGGATTTACTGGCAGCGCAAAAACTGACACAATCATCACAAGTTTTATTACAAGGTCAATGTCACAGATCCGGGTGACGGGAGGCGACAGTTGCAGCAGAATGAACATCACACCTCAATGGCGGGTCATTAACTCATCACTATCAAGGTCTGTCCTGTAAGATGAGGACGAGGAGTTCACAAATATAATAAAGAGTGAATCTCCACCTAATAACAGGCTGACTAATCTCGTCATACACCAAATCTACTGCATAGACATAAATCATAAAGTTCTGACCCGTGGCTGCCACTAGGGGGAGGTCAGGAGTTGATCGTATACTGGGGTATTACTGAGGTCTATGTATAATCAGGCTCCTGAGCTCCCCCTAGTGGTGGCCACAGGCCAAAAGAAGTATTGCACCTTGTAGAGTAGCCAGTGTCAGCTTTGTCTGGAACCTTCCTTTAACCCCTTCCTGTGCCATACTATTACACTACACTGAGCATGCAGTTAACCCTTTGTACACCATAACAGTGAGTGCATGGCTTACAGATTCTGGCTGTATTATACATTGGGGACTGGGGGTCGAGCTGCAGGAGTCGTAAAATCTTTCTGGCAGAATAACCCCCCCAGATGCCATGATCAATAGTAATCACAGCTACTAAGTGTCTCTCCCCTTTCTGGTCCCCCACTGTAAGTTTGTGGGGTTTGGATTGCCCGCCAGACTGCCATACCCTAATACACAGAAGTATATGGTGCACAGCGTGTCAAGAAAGCATCAACATACCGTGCGTCAGAATGCAATGCGTTAGAATATCCCTCCCATCATGCCTCAGGGGTGCACCGATTCCATATCCTCCTCCTCCTTCCCCTGGGAGGGGCTTTCTCCTGTGCTCACTGTCGCCCTCTGCTGGGTAAGGCATTTTGTAAGGGATGGGGGAAGAGAAGTGACAATTGCTATGAAGTCTTCCTTATCTATCGGCCATTCTCTGCTATCCTGAGGACACTGAAGAGTTAATAACGGAGTGATCTGGGTGAGCTGCGATGAGCGCGCTCGTGTTTGTTATCGACCACCTACAGCCCCGCACCGCATAATCCAGAATACATGGAAATACAAAGCTGTAGAGCTGGCGAGTGGCGTCATCTTCAGATAAACATCTCCTGTAGGCGCCAGCGCGCCATATGTACCCGCTATGCAGAGGGCACCTCAGAACCCCCGCCATACATTACACCGACTGTGCCAAGCGCCGCACTATACCATGGCGAGGTGTCGTAGTCTCATTTTCTATTACAGCTTCCACCTTCTGACAACTTTGTGCCAAACAAATTGCTGATATAATGGCGCTGCCGCCTGACATCATAGAACAGTAGTCACACGGGCTGCCTGGAAAGCAAACTGTGAAAAATATTACTAAGAGTGTTAGAAAGTTCATCTGGAGAAAAGAGGCCCATAAGTTACCGGAGCCATCTGTAACCAGAGACCACTTCCATCAGTGCCAGCAGAGCCCGGGGAGTGAGCGCTCAGTATAGTATAGCACTGCTTCTCCGCACTCTCCAGCAAGCAGAGAACAAATGGGGAAGTGTAAGAGCGCTGGGTGCTGAGGAGTGAACTCACTACCCCCAATGTACTGCATGGGGGCTGGACTGGGGGGCCATGTAGTAATGGGGATAAGAGGGCCCTCCAAAGAAATGCCACCCCACACCTCTGTCAAACCAGTCGTGCTGAAGGATGTTGCAGGCAGGAGATCGCTCTCCACTGCATCTCCAGACTCTGTCCCATCTATCACATATGCTCAGTGTGAACCTGCTTTCATCTGTGAAGAGCACAGGGCACCAGTGGCGAAGTTGCCAATCCTGGTGCTCTATGGCAAATGCCAAGCGTCCTGCACGGTGTTGGGCTGTGAGCACAACCTCCATCTGTGGCTGTCAGGCCCTCATACCATCCTCAAGGAGTCGGTTTCTAACCGTTTGTGCAGACACATGCACATTTGTGGCCTGCTGGAGGTCATTTTGCAGGGCTCTGGCAGTGCTCCTCCTGTTCCTCCTTGCACAAAGGCGGTCCTGCTGCTGGGTTGTTGCCCTCCTACGGCCCCCTCCACGTCTCCTGGTGTACTGGCCTGTCTCCTGGTAGCATCTCCTGCCTCTGGACACAATATGCTGGCTGACAGACACAGCAAACCTTCTTGCCACACCGCGCATTGATGTGCCATCCTGGATGAGCTGCACTACCTGAGCTGCTTGTGTGGGTTGTAGAGTCGTCTCATGTTACCACCAGTGTGAAAGCGCAGCCAACATTCAAAAGTGACCAAAACATCAGCCAGAAAGCATTGGTACTGAGATGTGGTCTGTGGTCCCCACCTGCAGACCCCTCCTTTATTGTGTCTCGATAATTACCAATAATTTCCATCTGTTGTCTATTCCATTTACACAACAGCAGGTGAAATTGATTGTCAGTCAGTGTTTGTTGGAGTTACATTGTGTTGCTTAAAGGGGCTCTATCAGCAAAATCATGCTGCTAGAGCCCCACATATGCGTGAATAGCCTATAAAAAGGCTATTCAGGCACTTCTATATTAAACTACCCCCCCAGTTTTAAAATAAAACCCTAAAAAAGAATATGATCTACTTACACATTGTGCACGCTGGGCAGGCTTTCAGGGTGTGTCTTCTTCTTCATCCACGCCTCTTCTTCCTCCGATGTCCTCCGGTCCCGTCCTCCTCCGGCGCTCGCGAACTGACACTGATAAAAAAAAATGGCCTGGCGCCTGCGCAGTAGCCGTAGTAGAAGCCGTAAGCTACTGCGCATGCGCCCAGGCCATTTTTTTATATCAGTGTCAGTTCAAGAGCGCCGGAGGACGGGACCGGAGGACATCGGAGGAAGAAGAGGCGTGGATGAAGAAGACGGCGCACCCTGAATGCCCGCCCAGCGTGCACGATCCATAAGTAGATCATATTCTTTTTTAAGGTTTTATTATAAAATGGGGGGGTAGTTTAATATAACATTTACGGTGCCTGAATAGCCTTTATAAAGGCTATTCACGCATATGTGGGGCTCTATCAGCATGATTTTGCTGATAGAGCCCCTTTAAGTGTTCCCTTTATTTTTTTGAGCAGTGTACTATGTGGGGGCCATTGGCATTGTACTGTATGTTGGGCATACGAGGGCATAATATTGTGGGGGTATAATGGGGCATTGTACAGTGTGGGAGCCACAAGGGGGTATTATGCTGTGTGAAGGCACTCAGGAGATAATATACTGTGTAGTGGTATAAAGCGGCATTATACAGTGTGAGGGTTGTAAAGGTCGCATTACATTTAGGAGTGGGGGGTATAAGGGGGCATTATACTATGTGAGGATACTTAATCAGGTACAGATTAAAAAAAGATAGTAGGAGGGATATTACAATTTAAGGATCTTTCAGTTCTCTGTATGGAGTGATCTCCGCTTAGCCCGGTGTTGGTTGTACAGCCTAAACACAGCGGGGAGGAAAGTCTTCCGATAGCTCCTTCTCACAATTGTGGTAAAGCAGTCGGTCAGTGACAGGACTGCCCAGTGCTATGACGGTCTCATACATGGGGTGGGATTTATTCTCCAGCTTGGAGGTCACCACGGACAGTATCCTTCTGTCACCCACCACCTGTACTGGGTCCAGGGAGCTCCCCAGGACAGAACTCGCCCTTCTAACCAGCCTATCAAATCTTTTTTTGACCCTGGCTGATATGTTACTCCCACTGCAGGCCACTCCGAAGAAGATGGCTGATGCCACTATAGAGTTGAAAAAGGCCCTAAGAAGTGGCCCCTGGACTCCAAAGGCCCTCAGCCTCCTGAGCAGGTAGAGTCTGCTGTGGCCCTTTCTGTGCAGCGCATCCAGCTGATCAGCCCAGTCTAGTTTATTATTGAGGAGCACACCCAGGTACTTATAGGTCCTGACTATCTCAATGCCCGTCCCTTGGATCTCCACCGGATTCGGAGTGCTTCTCTGCTTACTAAAGTCCACCACCATCTCCTTGGTCTTCCCAGCATTAATCCTGAGATACTTCCGCTGGCATATATTGGGTGTATATATGGGGTCATTATACTATTTGGAGGTACTTGGGGACAATATACTGTGTGGGGGCAGTAAGGTGGCATTATATTGTGGGTGTATATAAGGGGTCATTATACTATGTGGGGGACAAAAAGGGACAATATAGTTTGGAGGCACTAAGAGGGCATTATACTGTATGCCTGAAGAGCTACCCCCTTGCCCCATTGAACCCCTCCTCCTGTCCCCCATTGGGCCATATAAGTGAATAAAGGTATCATAGAAGACCCCGCCCACTAGTGGGAGGTGCTTGAACTCATGGCTTTGCTGCAAAGCATCTTGGTCCTTTATTGAATGACTATAAAATGTAGATTTATTGGTAATATTTATATAGGGGTGGTAAGAAAATCATGGCTGCTTACTTCTGGAAACAGCGCCACACCTGTCTATGGGTTGTGTCCGGTACTGCAGGCCTGTTCTATTGAAGTGAATGGGTCTGAGCTGTAATAGCACACGTAACCTGTGAACTGGTGTGGCGTTGTTGCACCACAAAAGTTGCCATATTTTTATAAGCTTGGACAGCCCTTTAAGAATAGCCTTTGATTCCATATCTGGACATGGATGCTGATGGGGTGGAGTTCCCCTGTAAGACCCTCTTCCTTCTGACGTTACTTGTGGCAATTCTCTTGTACGTGTTTACATTGTAACAACTCGACAGGAAGTGTGGAAACGACTTTTCTTTAGAAATTACATTGTAAGAAGTGTCTAGGTCACATGGGCGGCCGCTTCGGTGACATCATTACAACTGTTATTGTCTTAAACCACCTGAAATTGCGCTTAGGTTGTAGGTGGAAACGCCGTCACACCCAGACTGCATTAAAGGGGAAGGGGCCTAATCTGGAGTCTTAACAGACCGATATGATTATTAACTCTTCAGGTGCCAGGGATGGCTTAAAGGGGCAGTTCACTTTGTCCGAGAGGTTAGTAAAGAGATCGAGTGGTTGAGTAGACAGTCCCCAGATTTCAAGGACCCAAAATAGTGGATGAAGCAAGTGTTGGTTCCTGGGCTTGTACAACGCAGCGGCCTGTGCTGGTGCCATTTCTATTGTGCCGTCTGATGTTTCCAGTTCTGCATTTTTATGGTGATCTGTATTTTCCAGCCTGGAAACAAGTAAGAGCCGCAAGTCTGGTCAGACTGATGGGTGTCACTGCCCTCCCCCACCCCATGTTCTGGGACCTTGTTGTGCCCAGGATACCACACACAAGACATCATAGGGTGGAGGTTACATAGTGGGCACCTCTAGGGTTGGTCAGGCCCTTCCCTTATGATATAAACCTTCCTAGGGGTCAAGTATTGAAACGTTACCAAGTAACAAAGAGGGCAACATGGGTACAGTAAGATTCATGAGACGTGTGGCCATATTTATATGACACTGTTTATGTGGTGACTATGGGGCACTATTTATATGGTCATTATAGGGCACAGTCACTATGGGGCGCTGTTTATATAGTCACTATAGGGCACTGTTTATATGGTCATGATGGGGCACTACTTATATAGTCACTATGGGGCACTTTGCACTTCTTTTCAGCCTGGCACTCTATTACACTATTTGGACTCTGTATAACAGATGGCCTCAGTATTGCACTATTTATCTGTACAGTAAGATGTCTATTTAGTCAGAAATCTATGACTAGACAGATTTATCTTTCAGGGTTCCAGGAGAAATGAAGCTCATCACCCAACTTTTCCAGAAACACGCCCCGGGCACCTGGCTGCTGGTTTTAGAGATGTCTGCATCCTGCGTGTTGTGTCTGAGACGTGTTACCATCCCCATCATCCTGCCGACTCAGCAGATCTGCAGCATATCAGGACTGTTTAGTGTAAACCCCGAGACGTGTGTGCACTGGCTCCAAGTAGTTCCCAGGGCGGTTGTCAGTGCAGGTTGGTGCCTGCCCCTCATACACCGCCTGGTAGTCTCACCCTACAGCAGAAAGACAGAAGTCCTAAAGTCTGCAAGAACTCACACTATACACAGAGAATCTGAACACTCCTGTGCAGTCTATGTGTACAGTCTCTTCCTCGTGTGCAGTCACTGTGTGCAATCTATGTGTACATTCTCTCCCTCCTGTACAGTCTGTGTGCAATGTATGTGTACAGTCTGTGTGTATAGTCTCTTCCTACTGTGCAGTCACTGTGTGCAGTCTATGTCTAGTCTATTTCTCCTCCTGTGCAGTGTGTGTACAGTTTATCCCTCCTGTGCAGTCTATGTGTACAGTCTCTTCCTCCTGTGCAGTCACTGTGTGCAATCTATGTGTACAGTCTGTGTGTATAGTCTCTTCCTACTGTGCAGTCACTGTGTGCAGTCTATGTGTAGTCTATTTCTCCTCCTGTGCAGTCTATGTGTACAGTCTCTCCCTCCTCCTGTGCAGTCACTGTGCAGTCTCTTCCTGTGCAGTGCTTGTGTATCATCTCTTCCTCCTCCTGTGCAGTCTCTTCCTCTTGTGCATTCTCCCAGAGATCTTGGCCATGTTGAGTGGACACAGAAAGTAAATGAGAAGGTTCCAGAACGTTTCATTATACGATTCAGCTTTATGAGTCCAGGACTGGCCCTGTGATGGTGATAACAGTGAGCACTATAGTGATCCTGTATTGTTAGGGGAGCGCTGCTCTGCAGGATGAATGCACCTCTGTGATCTGTAAACCAGCCACTGCGCAATGGACTCTCTCAAAACATCATTTATCTAGCAACATAAAGAGATTATTACACAATGTCCGGTGATATCCGCTCTTTGCTGGGAACATCACAGCAGGGGGGGTAGGGAGGCATGAAGATCCTACAGACAGAGGGATGGACTCCAGGACCAACAGGACTATATATCTCTCCTGGAGCTGTATCCCAGCCTGTGCCTGGACTGATTCAGGAGAAGTTAGCTACTGATGGACTACAAGTCTCAGCATTCCTAGTATCAGGTGGAAACCACTTATTTACCTGACTGAACGCGTAAAACGGAACCCCTAAAGGCAGACAAATCCGGGCTGCAGATTTATAGATTTCTATAGGAGCTGGAGGAGACATTGGAGAACTAGACTACCCAGCATTCCTTGTTTTTCAAGGTAGAAAACACTCCAGGATGGGGAAAGTTTTCCTTCA
This sequence comes from Leptodactylus fuscus, assembly GCF_031893055.1. Lineage (NCBI taxonomy): Eukaryota > Metazoa > Chordata > Amphibia > Anura > Leptodactylidae > Leptodactylus > Leptodactylus fuscus. Next base: position 24,337,164 of record NC_134267.1, on the reverse strand, counting down.
CTATCATTGACAGCCAGGAAGAGTCAGAGGGGAGGAGCCTCTGGGTGACAAAGAGATAAACCCTATAGGAACTAATATGGCCGACAGACGTCATCTTCCTATTCCAGAACCTAAACTGATCAGAAGGGGGCAGAGGTTGAGCCTCCGACCTCCAGTCCATAGAAGACGCAGGTGGAATTGCACTTTAAGAATGGCATCTTTATTAATAATAATCTGTATCTCTGATGTCATTGCGCCATTGTGTAACCTCGGCGACTTCCTCTGTCTGCAGTCCCCAGTATATATTGTTGACTGCACTACCAAGGGTTAAAATCTCCTAACATGAGGTCAATTATCATTCCTGAGCGACACACGTGGACGGCGACACCTAAGAGGCGGTAATGATGGCCGCCGGAGCGCGCTGTGTGACTCAGGGACGCTGACTAATCACTAAATCAGTTTTTATAGGATGATTAATGAGAACAGAAAACGATATCCCAATATCTGCCCCGGCCGCAACGCGAGGAAATCATTATGATCTACAGAGCCGTAATTAAAGGGACGCGGCATCAGGCGATCACTGGTCACGTGGTGTCAGTACAGGCCCCTGCAGGCTCCGGGGCCCGGTGTCACCACTTCCCCTGTACTCCCTGCTGTCCTGGTACTGTGAGAGCTCGAAATCCTACAATCCTAACTTCACCAAAATCCGATCCCCAAATATTGGGTGACACAGTAAACCCCATATATCACACTTCAGGCAGCTAAGATAGGAGGCGCTGTTTGCTGATACACCTTGTCAAACAACTTTTTTTCTGTAAGCGTGGGAAAATAGCGCCCCCTCTGTGTTACAGGAGAGCTGGAGACCTGCACACATCTCCTCAGATCTCAGCTTCCTATGAGTGTGACCTGAGTCAGGGGGACAGATACCAGCAGGATAGAGATGGGCCTTTACGACAGAAGCCTGGCACTGAGCGGGCGGTTAGTCATGGCGAGGCCTGCCACTTCTTGTTGTGTTTTTCTCCATCATTTCCCAGACAGGGGGTTACACAATGTCAGGTAATGGCTGCCGGAGATCTCACACTGACAGCTGATCACTATCTGGTGTAGACAGAATTCAGGGAATGAAGAGTGTCGCAGTCTGTCTGACCCCGGCCCTGGCTCAAGGCAGATTCCTGACATTTGTGGAGTAATCGTGGGGTTAATAGGTGCGCAGCGGGCACTGCCAGGTCTCCACCGCCATCACTTGGGCTCAGAAGTTTTTTCACACCCTGGGCAGAAATTTTGGAAGCTGAGTCTGCAAAACACCAGGACAGAAATAGATGGGCAGGTGTATGAGGGGGGCAAGTGAAGAGGGACTAAGGGGTAATGGGGGGGGGGTCCTCATCTAGAATAGTTATTGATCCCAGGGGCGATTGAATACACCAGTAAAAATACACACACAAAAAAAAATCCTCTGATGAATATCTGGATGAACAGAAATAATCTATGTAGCATGGGGAAGTAGGTGAGTTTTTACAGTGTCTGTAACTTGTCAACTTAAAAAGTTAAGTTGACAAGTTGATAAAGTTATCCAAACCCCAGGTGCGCTGGCGCTGAGGTCTGTGGGGCTGTAGGTGGTTTTTCCTGCCTCGGTCTGATGTCATTTATCTAAATGCAAGTGAAAGAGACCTGGGAGCGGCCGAAAGGTGAGCGGGTTCAGGGCAGGTAACCCTGACTCATCCTCACTAGTATCAGAGGAGCCCGAGGGTCAGACCACAGGTTCACTCCTCATCATCATCCTCATCATCATCCTCATCATCCAATGCAAACAAACATCTCACCGCTGGCTGCCCCATCTCACTGCTCCAGGCAAGGATCTGGCCACAAGGGAGGCGGCAACCCCAAAATAAGGAGGGCTGAGGAGAGAACACGAATATTTACTAATGTAACATTGATATAGGAAAAACATCTCTCATATCTATCTATCATCTATCTATATATCTATCTGACTATATATCTCCTATCTATCTATCTATCATCTATCTATCTGTCTCCTATCTATCTATCTATCTATCTATCTATCTATCTATCTCCTATCTATCTATCTATCTATCTATCTATCATATATCTCCTATCTATCTATCTATCTATCTATCTATCTATCTATCTATCTATCATCTATCTATCTATCTGTCTATCTATCTATATATCATCTATCTATCTATCTCCTATCTATCTATCTATCTATCTATCTATCTATCTATCTCCTATCTATCTATCTATCTATCTATCTATCTATCTCCTATCTATCTCCTATCTATCTATCCATCTCCTATCTATTTATCTATCTCCTATCTATCTATCTATCTATCTATCTATCTATCATATATCTCCTATCTATCTATCTATCTATCTATCTATCTATCTATCATCTATCTATCTCCTATCTATCTATCTATCTATCTATCTATCTATCTATCTATCATCTATCTATCTCCTATCTCTATCTATCTATCTATCTATCTATCTATCTATCTATCTATCTATATATCATCTATCTATCTATCTATCTATCTATCTATCTATATATCATCTATCTATCTATCTATCTATCTCCTATCTATCTATCTCCTATCTATCTATCTATCTCCTATCTATCTATCTATCTATCTATCTATCTATCTATCTATCTATCTCCTATCTATCTATCTATCTATCTATCTATCTATCTATCTATCCATCTCCTATCTATCTATCTATCATATATCTCCTATCTATCTATCTATCTATCTATCTATCTATCTATCATCTATCTATCTCCTATCTATCTATCTATCTATCTATCTATCTATCTATCATCTATCTATCTCTCTATCTATCTATCTATCTATCTATCTATCTATCTATCTATCTCCTATCTATCTATCTAGCTCCTATCTATCTATCTATCTATCTATCTATCTATCTATCTCCTATCTATCTATCTATCTATCTATCTATCTATCTATCTGTTATCTATCTATCTATCTATCTATCTATCTATCTGTTATCTATCTATCTATCTATCTATCTATCTATCTATCTATCTGTTATCTATCTATCTATCTATCTATCTATCTATCTATCTATCTATCATCTATCTCCTATCTATCATCTATCTATCTCCTATCTATCTATCTATCTATCTATCATCTATCTATCATCTATCTATCTCCTATCTATCTATCTATCTATCACACACCTCTTTTCCAACAATATGTGACACAATAGTCTGGTCTTTTCTGATCTCTCTATATTTCCCATATACGGACATATATTGTCACCGGATATTTCCGTACAGCGATAACGTATAGCGGACGGTTATTTCCTTCTCTGTTCTATAAATTGCTTCACATGAAATAAGTGTATGATGGAGCACAAGTTATAAATATTCTGATCCTTCACCACTTCCTCAAGATTTGGCGTTTTGGTCTTTATCTTTGGGAAAAGGCCTTGTGACAGCACAATGTGGGCGCAGCGGGCTGTGTCACGCCCGGCCTGGTCACATCTGCCGCAGATGTCGGTGTCACATGAGGGACTATATGTGGAAGCAGAGGGATGCTGGCGGCTAATGGATGGAGAGGATAGCGGGGCAGGAGGAAGGTCAGTGAGTGTGTACTTCGAGGGTTAAAGAGGACATTTATAGCCAGATTGGATATTTTTGTAAAAGGGCAAAATTAAAAATAATCCAATGTGAGACAGAATTAGAAATCCGAATAATCCAGAAGAAACTAATAATCTAGAAAACTCTTGTGATCCATCCAAGATTAGGTCCAAAGTGAACTTTATTGTGGGGCGATAGCACTGGGGCCCTGAAGTCTGACTCATTTTAGGTTCCTGCGTTGTGACCTTTCCATCACTTGGCCGCTCGGGACCCAGATTGCAACCACAGAACAAGGTGCCAGAAAACAGATGCACTTACAGGTTAAGGGCCAGACCAGAAACATTATGGCAGGGCCAAAATCAGGAGAGTACAAGAATAGCCAAAGAGAGGACTATCAGAGGTCCAGGCCACGATCAAGTCCAGGAGGTCACAGATAAACCCAAATCAGCAAGAGAGGGAATAACTAGGAGAACAAACCAAAGTCAGTATCCGGGGAATCAGCAAAAAACAGGGAAATATACTGGGCGTGAAGTCTGAGAACACAGAGCCTGACAACTAATGGAATCACAGGCATCAGAGCAAGGACAGTGTCAGGTTACAATACCCCGCCTCAGCCCTGGACTGGATGCTGAATACAGCCCTGATTGTCTCTGTATCTCAAACTTATGACTGACCTAGTCATAAACATGGAAACAGTCATGTTACAAGTACCATGCAGAATATTCTCAGCCGCGACAAAAGGAAATGGCGACTACTGGGTGGAGAAGGAGAAAGATTCACAGAACAAAACATAAATGGAAACCCTAAAGGCAGTTATATCCAGGGCTGCAGTTTTATTGAAGCGTGGATATTTAGTACATTTCAGTACACACAGTGATGTCACAGTACAGAGATAATACACACAGTGATGTCACAGTACAGGATAATAAACACAGTGATGTCACAGTACAGAGATAATACACACAGTGATGTCACAGTACAGGGATAATACACACAGTGATGTCACAGTACAGGATAATACACACAGTGATGTCACAGTACAGGATAATACACACAGTGATGTCACAGTACAGAGATAATACACACAGTGATGTCACAGTACAGAGATAATACACACAGTGATGTCACAGTACAGGATAATAGACACAGTGATGTCACAGTACAGAGATAATACACACAGTTATGTCACAGTACAGGATAATACACACAGTGATGTCACAGTACAGAGATAATACACACAGTGATGTCACAGTACAGGGATAATACACACAGTGATGTCACAGTACAGAGATAATACACACAGTGATGTCACAGTACAGAGATAATACACACAGTGATGTCACAGTACAGGATAATAGACACAGTGATGTCACAGTACAGAGATAATACACACAGTTATGTCACAGTACAGGATAATACACACAGTGATGTCACAGTACAGAGATAATACACACAGTGATGTCACAGTACAGGGATAATACACACAGTGATGTCACAGTACAGAGATAATACACACAGTGATGTCACAGTACAGGAATAATACACACAGCGATGTCACAGTACAGAGATAATACACACAGTTATGTCACAGTACAGGATAATACACACAGTGATGTCACAGTACAGAGATAATACACACAGCGATGTCACAGTACAGGGATAATACACACAGCGATGTCACAGTACAGGATAATACACACAGTGATGTCACAGTACAGGGATAATACACACAGTGATGTCACAGTACAGAGATAATACACACAGTGATGTCACAGTACAGAGATAATACACACAGCGATGTCACAGTACAGAGATAATACACACAGTGATGTCACAGTACAGAGATAATACACACAGCGATGTCACAGTACAGGGATAATACACACAGTGATGTCACAGTACAGAATAATACACACAGTGATGTCACAGTACAGAGATAATACACACAGTGATGTCACAGTACAGGATAATACACACAGTGATGTCACAGTACAGGGATAATACACACAGTGATGTCACAGTACAGAGATAATACACACAGTGATGTCACAGTACAGGATAATACACACAGTGATGTCACAGTACAGGGATAATACACACAGTGATGTCACAGTACAGGGATAATACACACAGTGATGTCACAGTACAGGATAATACACACAGTGATGTCACAGTACAGGATAATACACACAGTGATGTCACAGTACAGGGATAATACACACAGTGATGTCACAGTACAGGGATAATACACACAGTGATGTCACAGTACAGGGATAATATACAAAGTGATGTCACAGTGCCCTCTACCCCAGTAGTTTGTGTGATTATGTAATAATTCCATATATACAGTATATTAATGCTATATAGCAGTACCCGCCATATCAATTCACATATAGTACCACCAGTGTATACCATATAATAGTCCCAGTCACTACAGTAATCACATTATATTAACATATCATCTCTTGGCCACATCTTCACATAATGACAGCTGAGGTTTTGTTACAGTTGCGTCCAGCCTAATTAACCCCTTGTTGGGTAAACACATGGGCAGCCCTTCTATAATTCTCTCCTCTCCTGTTAGTTTGTTACAATGTGTCAGTGTATTGTAAGGAACCCAGAACTGGCTGGGGATGTTGGGAGTTTTAGTGTCTTAACAGCCGGTGATACATTGGTCTATAAGGAGTAGAGATGAGCGAACACTAAAATGTTCGAGGTTCGAAATTCGATTCGAACAGCCGCTCAATGTTCGTGTGTTCGAACGGGTTTCGAACCCCATTATAGTCTATGGGGAACAGATACTCGTTAAGGGGGAAACCCAAATCCGTGTCTGGAGGGTCACCAAGTCCACTATGACACCCCAGGAAATGATGCCAACACCTCTGGAATGACACTGGGACAGCAGGGGAAGCATGTCTGGGGGCATCTAACACACCAAAGACCCTCTATTACCCCAACATCACAGCCTAACAACTACACACTTTACACACTCAATACCACCTCTCTGACAGTAGGAAAACACCTTGAAACATGTGTATTTGGCACTTGCAGTGAGGAGAGCTTGTCACCAGCAGTGAATTTGGCCCTTGTAGTAAGTTGAGGTTGGCACCAACATTTGTTTTGAAAATCAGGGTGGATTGAGCCTCTAACCAGCAGAGTTTGGGCAAATTCATGGTGGAGGGAGCCTCTAAAAACCCCAGTTTGGACCAATTCATGGTGGAGGGAGACTCTAAAAACCCCAGTTTGGACCAATTCATGGTGGAGGGAGACTCTAAAAACCCCAGTTTGGACCAATTCATGGTGGAGGGAGCCTCTAAAAACCCCAGTTTGGACCAATTCATGGTGGAGGGAGCCTCTAACCAGCCCAGTTTGGACCAATTAATGGTGGAGGGAGCCTCTAAACAGCCAAGTTTTGGGAAATTCATGGTGGAGGGAGCCTCTAACCAGCCCAGTTTGGACCAATTCATGGTGGAGGGAGCCTCTAACCAGCCCAGTTTGGACCAATTCATGGTGGAGGGAGCCTCTAAACAGCCCAGTTTGGGCAAATTCATGGTGGAGGGAGCCTCTAAAAAACCCAGTTTGGACCAATTCATGGTGGAGGGAGCCTCTAATTAGCCCAGTTTGGACCAATTAATGGTGGAGGGAGCCTCTAACCAGCCCAGTTTGGACCAATTAATGGTGGAGGGAGCCTCTAACCACCCCAGTTTGGGCAAATTCATGGTGGAGGGAGCCTCTAACCAGCCCAGTTTGGACCAATTAATGGTGGAGGGAGCCTCTAAACAGCCAAGTTTTGGGAAATTCATGGTGGAGGGAGCCTCTAACCAGCCCAGTTTGGACCAATTCATGGTGGAGGGAGCCTCTAAACAGCCCAGTTTGGGCAAATTCATGGTGGAGGGAGCCTCTAAACAGCCCAGTTTGGGCAAATTCATGGTGGAGGGAGCCTCTAACCAGCCCAGTTTGGACCAATTAATGGTGGAGGGAGCCTCTAAACAGCCAAGTTTTGGGAAATTCAAGGTGGAGGGAGCCTCTAACCAGCCCAGTTTGGACCAATTAATGGTGGAGGGAGCCTCTAACCACCCCAGTTTGGACCAATTCATGGTGGAGGGAGCCTCTAACCACCCCAGTTTGGACCAATTCATGGTGGAGGGAGCCTCTAAACAGCCCAGTTTGGGCAAATTCATGGTGGAGGGAGCCTCTAACCAGCCCAGTTTGGACCAATTAATGGTGGAGGGAGCCTCTAAACAGCCCAGTTTGGGCAAATTCATGGTGGAGGGAGCCTCTAACCAGCCCAGTTTGGACCAATTAATGGTGGAGGGAGCCTCTAAACAGCCAAGTTTTGGGAAATTCATGGTGGAGGGAGCCTCTAACCAGCCCAGTTTGGACCAATTAATGGTGGAGGGAGCCTCTAACCACCCCAGTTTGGGCAAATTCATGGTGGAGGGAGCCTCTAACCAGCCCAGTTTGGACCAATTAATGGTGGAGGGAGCCTCTAAACAGCCCAGTTTGGGCAAATTCATGGTGGAGGGAGCCTCTAAACAGCCAAGTTTTGGGAAATTCATGGTGGAGGGAGCCTCTAACCAGCCCAGTTTGGACCAATTCATGGTGGAGGGAGCCTCTAAACAGCCCAGTTTGGGCAAATTCATGGTGGAGGGAGCCTCTAAAAAACCCAGTTTGGACCAATTCATGGTGGAGGGAGCCTCTAATTAGCCCAGTTTGGACCAATTAATTGTGGAGGGAGCCTCTAACCAGCCCAGTTTGGACCAATTAATGGTGGAGGGAGCCTCTAACCACCCCAGTTTGGGCAAATTCATGGTGGAGGGAGCCTCTAACCAGCCCAGTTTGGACCAATTAATGGTGGAGGGAGCCTCTAACCAGCCCAGTTTGGACCAATTAATGGTGGAGGGAGCCTCTAACCACCCCAGTTTGGACCAATTCATGGTGGAGGGAGCCTCTAACCAGCCCAGTTTGGACCAATTCATGGTGGAGGGAGCCTCTAAACAGCCCAGTTTGGGCAAATTCATGGTGGAGGGAGCCTCTAAAAAACCCAGTTTGGACCAATTCATGGTGGAGGGAGCCTCTAATTAGCCCAGTTTGGACCAATTAATTGTGGAGGGAGCCTCTAACCAGCCCAGTTTGGACCAATTAATGGTGGAGGGAGCCTCTAAAAAACCCAGTTTGGACCAATTCATGGTGGAGGGAGCCTCTAAACAGCCCAGTTTGGGCAAATTCATGGTGGAGGGAGCCTCTAACCAGCCCAGTTTGGACCAATTAATGGTGGAGGGAGCCTCTAAACAGCCAAGTTTTGGGAAATTCATGGTGGAGGGAGCCTCTAACCAGCCCAGTTTGGACCAATTAATGGTGGAGGGAGCCTCTAACCAGCCCAGTTTGGACCAATTAATGGTGGAGGGAGCCTCTAACCAGCCCAGTTTGGACCAATTAATGGTGGAGGGAGCCTCTAAACAGCCAAGTTTTGGGAAATTCATGGTGGAGGGAGCCTCTAACCAGCCCAGTTTGGACCAATTCATGGTGGAGGGAGCCTCTAAACAGCCCAGTTTGGGCAAATTCATGGTGGAGGGAGCCTCTAAAAAACCCAGTTTGGACCAATTCATGGTGGAGGGAGCCTCTAATTAGCCCAGTTTGGACCAATTAATTGTGGAGGGAGCCTCTAACCAGCCCAGTTTGGACCAATTAATGGTGGAGGGAGCCTCTAACCACCCCAGTTTGGGCAAATTCATGGTGGAGGGAGCCTCTAACCAGCCCAGTTTGGACCAATTCATGGTGGAGGGAGCCTCTAACCAGCCCAGTTTGGACCAATTCATGGTGGAGGGAGCCTCTAAACAGCCCAGTTTGGGCAAATTCATGGTGGAGGGAGCCTCTAAAAAACCCAGTTTGGACCAATTCATGGTGGAGGGAGCCTCTAATTAGCCCAGTTTGGACCAATTAATTGTGGAGGGAGCCTCTAACCAGCCCAGTTTGGACCAATTAATGGTGGAGGGAGCCTCTAACCACCCCAGTTTGGGCAAATTCATGGTGGAGGGAGCCTCTAACCAGCCCAGTTTGGACCAATTAATGGTGGAGGGAGCCTCTAACCAGCCCAGTTTGGACCAATTAATGGTGGAGGGAGCCTCTAACCACCCCAGTTTGGACCAATTCATGGTGGAGGGAGCCTCTAACCACCCCAGTTTGGACCAATTCATGGTGGAGGGAGCCTCTAAACAGCCCAGTTTGGGCAAATTCATGGTGGAGGGAGCCTCTAACCAGCCCAGTTTGGACCAATTAATGGTGGAGGGAGCCTCTAAACAGCCCAGTTTGGGCAAATTCATGGTGGAGGGAGCCTCTAACCAGCCCAGTTTGGACCAATTAATGGTGGAGGGAGCCTCTAACCACCCCAGTTTGGACCAATTCATGGTGGAGGGAGCCTCTAACCACCCCAGTTTGGACCAATTCATGGTGGAGGGAGCCTCTAAACAGCCCAGTTTGGGCAAATTCATGGTGGAGGGAGCCTCTAACCAGCCCAGTTTGGACCAATTAATGGTGGAGGGAGCCTCTAAACAGCCCAGTTTGGGCAAATTCATGGTGGAGGGAGCCTCTAACCAGCCCAGTTTGGACCAATTAATGGTGGAGGGAGCCTCTAAACAGCCAAGTTTTGGGAAATTCATGGTGGAGGGAGCCTCTAACCAGCCCAGTTTGGACCAATTAATGGTGGAGGGAGCCTCTAACCACCCCAGTTTGGGCAAATTCATGGTGGAGGGAGCCTCTAACCAGCCCAGTTTGGACCAATTAATGGTGGAGGGAGCCTCTAAACAGCCCAGTTTGGGCAAATTCATGGTGGAGGGAGCCTCTAAACAGCCAAGTTTTGGGAAATTCATGGTGGAGGGAGCCTCTAACCAGCCCAGTTTGGACCAATTCATGGTGGAGGGAGCCTCTAAACAGCCCAGTTTGGGCAAATTCATGGTGGAGGGAGCCTCTAAAAAACCCAGTTTGGACCAATTCATGGTGGAGGGAGCCTCTAAACAGCCCAGTTTGGGCAAATTCATGGTGGAGGGAGCCTCTAACCAGCAGAGTTGGGGGAAATCAGGGTGGAGGGAGCCTAGTATTAGCAGAATTGTGCAACGCTTATGGTGGATGAGTATGAGGATGCGGAGGAATTGGAGAGGTTGAGTACAGACATGGAGTTTCATGTTGGGGTGCTTTACACAGGTGGGCACAAAAATGACGGCTCTACCCAGTGGTGGTTCATTTTTATCAAAGTGAGCCGGTCGGCACTCTCAGCTGACAGACGGGTGCGCTTGTCAGTGATGATGCCACCGGCTGCACTGAACACCCTCTCAGATAGGACGCTGGCGGCAGGACAGGACAGCACCTCCAAGGCATATAGGGCAAGTTCAAGCCACAGGTCCAACTTCGACACCCAATACGTGTAGGGCGCAGAGGGGTCGGAGAGGACAGGGCTGTGGTCGGAAAGGTATTCCCGCAACATGCGCCTATACTTCTCACGCCTGGTGACACTAGGACCCTCCGTGGCGGCACTTTGGCGAGGGGGTGCCATCAAGGTGTCCCAGACCTTAGACAGTGTGCCCCTCGTTTGTGTGGACCGGTGAGAACTTGGTTGCCTACTGGAGGAACTGCCCTCCCTGCCGCCAACGTCACATGCTGGAAACATCTCCATCATATTCTGCACCAATTGCCTGTGGCAAGCATTGATGCGATTGGCCCTCCCCTCTACCGGAATAAAAGACGAGATGTTGTTTTTATACCGGGGGTCAAGGATAGCAAAGATCCAGTACTGGTTGTCCTCCATGATTTTGACAATACGCTTGTCGGTTGTAAAGCACCCCAACATGAACTCAGCCATGTCTGCCACAGTGTTAGTTGGCATGACTCCTCTGGCCCCACCGGAAAGTTCAATCTCCATTTCCTCCTCATCCTCCATGTCTACCCATCCGCGCTGCAACAATGGGACGATTCGAAGTTGCCCGGAAGCCTCCTGTATCACCATCACATCATCGGACAACTCTTCTTCCTCCTCCTCCTCCTCCTCCTCCTCCATTAAACGCAGTGAAGCGGACAGATGTGTGGACCTACTCTCCAGCTGTGACGGATCGGATGCTATCCCTAACTCCTCTGTGTGATCTGAGTTATCCCTGATGTCAATCAGGGATTCTCTCAGAACACACAAGAGCGGGATTGTAAGGCTCACCATCGCATCCTCAGAGCTCACCCTCCTTGTGGACTCCTCAAAGACCCGTAGGATGTCACAAAGGTCTCTCATCCATGGCCACTCATGGATGTGAAACTGAGGCAGCTGACTTTGTGGCACCCTAGGGTTTTGTAGCTGGTATTCCATCAAAGGTCTCTGCTGCTCAACCACTCTATTCAACATCTGAAACGTTGAGTTCCAGCGTGTGGGGACGTCGCACAAAAGCCGGTGTTGTGGCACATGCAGGCGTTGCTGGAGAGATTTTAAGCTAGCAGCGGCTACTGTCGACTTGCGAAAGTGGGCGCACATGCGCCGCACTTTCACCAGTAGCTCTGGAACATTGGGGTAGCTCTTTAGGAAACGTTGCACCACTAGGTTGAAGACGTGGGCCAGGCATGGAACATGTTGGAGTCCGGCAAGCTCCAGAGCTGCTACCAGGTTCCGGCCGTTATCACAAACGACCATGCCTGGGCCCAGGTGCAGCGGCTCAAACCATATTGCCGTCTCATCGAGGAGGGCATCCCTCACCTCGGAGGCAGTGTGCTGTCTGTCCCCCAAGCTGATCAGCTTCAGCACAGCCTGCTGACGTCTACCAACGCCAGTGCTGCAACGTTTCCAACTCGTAGCTGGGGTCAATCTAACAGCGGAGGAGGAGGCGGTGGCGGAGGAGGAGGCGGTGGCGGAGGAGGAGGCGGTAGAGGAGGAGGAGGAGGAGGGGGGTGTTCTTCTCGTGTCCCTGCCAGGAATGTTAGGCGGGGAGACGAGGTACACCGGGCCAGTTTGGGAAGCAGTCCCAGCCTCAACTACATTCACCCAGTGTGCCGTCAGTGAAATGTAGCGTCCCTGTCCGCATGCACTTGTCCACGCGTCGGTGGTCAAGTGGACCTTTGTGCAAAGCGCGGAACTAAGGGCCCGCCTGATGTTGAGTGACACGTGCTGGTGCAAGGCGGGGACGGCACACCGGGAGAAGTAGTGACGGCTAGGGACGGCATAGCGAGGTGCCGCAGTTGCCATCAGGTCCAGGAAGGCGGGAGTTTCAACAAGCCGGAACGCCAACATCTCCTGGGCCAGCAGTTTAGCGATGTTGGCGTTCAAGGCTTGCGCGTGTGGGTGGTTAGCAGTGTATTTCTGCCGCCGCTCCAATGTCTGAGAGATGGTGGGTTGTTGTAAAGAAACGCCTGATGGTGCCTTTGATGGTGCAGGAGAAGGAGATAAGACAGGACCAGGGGAGGATGAGGTAGAAGTCAACAAAGTGGCGGAGGCAGATGAAGTGGTGTCCTGGCTCGTCCTCTGGAGTGCATCGCCAGCACAGTCAGCAGTGGCAGTGGCAGAGGCAGAGGCAGAGGCAGTGGCAGTGGCGTGAACGGCAGTCGGCCTTTGTCCTGCCGTTGCTGCCTGCCACTGATTCCAGTGCTTGGATTCCAAATGACGGCGCATTGAAGTGGTGGACAGGTTGCTCTTCTCAGAGCCCCTAATCAATTTCGAGAGGCAAATTGTGCAGACAACACTATATCTGTCCTCGGCGCATTCCTTGAAAAAACTCCACACCTTCGAGAAACGTGCCCTCGAGGTGGGAGTTTTTCGGGGCTGGGTACGAACTGGAACATCTTGGGAGATTCCGGGTGTGGCCTGGCTTCGCCTAAGCTGCTGACCTCTGCCTCTGCCTCTAGCTACCCTTTTTGGTGCTGCACCTGCCTCAACATCCACACTACTTTCCCCGCTTGACATCCCCCCTGTCCAGGTCGGGTCAGTGTCCTCATCATCCACCACTTCCTCTTCCAACTCCTGTCTTATCTCCTCCTCCCGCACAATGCGCCGGTCAACTGGATGCCCTGACGGCAACTGCGTCACATCATCGTCGATGAGGGTGGGTTGCTGGTCATCCACCACCAAATCGAACGGAGATGGAGGAGACTCTAGTGTTTGAGCATCTGGATACAGATGCTCCTCTGTTAGGTTCGTGGAATCGTGACGTGGAGAGGCAGGTTGAGGGACAATGAAAGGAGCGGAGAACAGCTCTGGGGAGCAGGGACAGTTTGGGTTATTGTTCTGTAAAGCTTCGGAATTTTGGGAGGAAGGAAGACAAGACTGTTGGGTAATAGGAGGAGAGGAGGCAGAGTCTGACTGGCTGCTGGACAATGTGCTGTAAGCGTTCTCTGACAGCCATTGCAAGACCTGTTCCTGGTTCTCGGGCCTACTAAGGTTTGTACCCTGCAGTTTAGTTAATGTGGCAAGCAACCCTGGCACTGTGGAGTGGCGCAATGCTTGCTGCCCCACAGGAGTAGGCACGGGACGCCCTGTGGCTTCACTGCTACCTTGCTCCCCAGAACCATTCCCCCGACCTCGCCCACGGCCTCGTCCACGTCCCTTTCCGGGAGCCTTGCGCATTTTGAATTCCTAGTTAGAAATTGGCACTGTATACCAGTAGTAAAAATTGTGGGTGCACGTAACCCCAATATATTCTTTGAATTCCCAGTCAGACACTGGCACTATATGGCAGTAGCAAGAAATGAGGGTATTTGTATTCCCAATATACTCTTTGAATTCCCAGTCAGACAATGGCACTGTATACCAGTAGTAAAAATTGTGGGTGCACGTAACCCCAATATATTCTTTGAATTCCCAGTCAGAAACTGGCACTATATGGCAGTAGCAAGAAATGAGGGTATTTGTATTCCCAATATACTCTTTGAATTCCCAGTCAGACAATGGCACTGTATACCAGTAGTAAAAATTGTGGGTGCACGTAACCCCAATATATTCTTTGAATTCCCAGTCAGACACTGGCACTATATGGCAGTAGCAAGAAATGAGGGTATTTGTATTCCCAATATACTCTTTGAATTCCCAGTCAGACAATGGCACTGTATACCAGTAGTAAAAATTGTGGGTGCACGTAACCCCAATATATTCTTTGAATTCCCAGTCAGAAACTGGCACTATATGGCAGTAGCAAGAAATGAGGGTATTTGTATTCCCAATATACTCTTTGAATTCCCAGTCAGACAATGGCACTGTATACCAGTAGTAAAAATTGTGGGTGCACGTAACCCCAATATATTCTTTGAATTCCCAGTCAGACACTGGCACTATATGGCAGTAGCAAGAAATGAGGGTATTTGTATTCCCAATATACTCTTTGAATTCCCAGTCAGACAATGGCACTGTATACCAGTAGTAAAAATTGTGGGTGCACGTAACCCCAATATATTCTTTGAATTACCAGTCAGAAACTGGCACTATATGGCAGTAGCAAGAAATGAGGGTATTTATAACCCCAATATATTCTTTGAATTCCCAGTCAGACAATGGCACTGTATACCAGTAGTAAAAATTGTGGGTGCACGTAACCCCAATATATTCTTTGAATTACCAGTCAGAAACTGGCACTATATGGCAGTAGCAAGAAATGAGGGTATTTATAACCCCAATATATTCTTTGAATTCCCAGTCAGACAATGGCACTGTATACCAGTAGTAAAAATTGTGGGTGCACGTAACCCCAATATATTCTTTGAATTCCCAGTCAGAAACTGGCACTATATGGCAGTAGCAAGAAATGAGGGTATTTATAACCCCAATATATTCTTTGAATTCCCAGTCAGACAATGGCACTGTATACCAGTAGTAAAAATTGTGGGTGCACGTAACCCCAATATATTCTTTGAATTCCCAGTCAGAAACTGGCACTATATGGCAGTAGCAAGAAATGAGGGTATTTGTATTCCCAATATACTCTTTGAATTCCCAGTCAGACAATGGCACTGTATACCAGTAGTAAAAATTGTGGGTGCACGTAACCCCAATATATTCTTTGAATTCCCAGTCAGAAACTGGCACTATATGGCAGTAGCAAGAAATGAGGGTATTTGTATTCCCAATATACTCTTTGAATTCCCAGTCAGACAATGGCACTGTATACCAGTAGTAAAAATTGTGGGTGCACGTAACCCCAATATATTCTTTGAATTCCCAGTCAGACACTGGCACTATATGGCAGTAGCAAGAAATGAGGGTATTTGTATTCCCAATATACTCTTTGAATTCCCAGTCAGACAATGGCACTGTATACCAGTAGTAAAAATTGTGGGTGCACGTAACCCCAATATATTCTTTGAATTCCCAGTCAGAAACTGGCACTATATGGCAGTAGCAAGAAATGAGGGTATTTGTATTCCCAATATACTCTTTGAATTCCCAGTCAGACAATGGCACTGTATACCAGTAGTAAAAATTGTGGGTGCACGTAACCCCAATATATTCTTTGAATTCCCAGTCAGACACTGGCACTATATGGCAGTAGCAAGAAATGAGGGTATTTGTATTCCCAATATACTCTTTGAATTCCCAGTCAGACAATGGCACTGTATACCAGTAGTAAAAATTGTGGGTGCACGTAACCCCAATATATTCTTTGAATTCCCAGTCAGAAACTGGCACTATATGGCAGTAGCAAGAAATGAGGGTATTTGTATTCCCAATATACTCTTTGAATTCCCAGTCAGACAATGGCACTGTATACCAGTAGTAAAAATTGTGGGTGCACGTAACCCCAATATATTCTTTGAATTCCCAGTCAGACACTGGCACTATATGGCAGTAGCAAGAAATGAGGGTATTTGTATTCCCAATATACTCTTTGAATTCCCAGTCAGACAATGGCACTGTATACCAGTAGTAAAAATTGTGGGTGCACGTAACCCCAATATATTCTTTGAATTACCAGTCAGAAACTGGCACTATATGGCAGTAGCAAGAAATGAGGGTATTTATAACCCCAATATATTCTTTGAATTCCCAGTCAGACAATGGCACTGTATACCAGTAGTAAAAATTGTGGGTGCACGTAACCCCAATATATTCTTTGAATTACCAGTCAGAAACTGGCACTATATGGCAGTAGCAAGAAATGAGGGTATTTATAACCCCAATATATTCTTTGAATTCCCAGTCAGACAATGGCACTGTATACCAGTAGTAAAAATTGTGGGTGCACGTAACCCCAATATATTCTTTGAATTCCCAGTCAGAAACTGGCACTATATGGCAGTAGCAAGAAATGAGGGTATTTGTATTCCCAATATACTCTTTGAATTCCCAGTCAGACAATGGCACTGTATACCAGTAGTAAAAATTGTGGGTGCACGTAACCCCAATATATTCTTTGAATTACCAGTCAGAAACTGGCACTATATGGCAGTAGCAAGAAATGAGGGTATTTATAACCCCAATATATTCTTTGAATTCCCAGTCAGACAATGGCACTGTATACCAGTAGTAAAAATTGTGGGTGCACGTAACCCCAATATATTCTTTGAATTACCAGTCAGAAACTGGCACTATATGGCAGTAGCAAGAAATGAGGGTATTTATAACCCCAATATATTCTTTGAATTCCCAGTCAGACAATGGCACTGTATACCAGTAGTAAAAATTGTGGGTGCACGTAACCCCAATATATTCTTTGAATTACCAGTCAGAAACTGGCACTATATGGCAGTAGCAAGAAATGAGGGTATTTATAACCCCAATATATTCTTTGAATTCCCAGTCAGACAATGGCACTGTATACCAGTAGTAAAAATTGTGGGTGCACGTAACCCCAATATATTCTTTGAATTCCCAGTCAGAAACTGGCACTATATGGCAGTAGCAAGAAATGAGGGTATTTGTATTCCCAATATACTCTTTGAATTCCCAGTCAGACAATGGCACTGTATACCAGTAGTAAAAATTGTGGGTGCACGTAACCCCAATATATTCTTTGAATTACCAGTCAGAAACTGGCACTATATGGCAGTAGCAAGAAATGAGGGTATTTATAACCCCAATATATTCTTTGAATTCCCAGTCAGACAATGGCACTGTATACCAGTAGTAAAAATTGTGGGTGCACGTAACCCCAATATATTCTTTGAATTCCCAGTCAGAAACTGGCACTATATGGCAGTAGCAAGAAATGAGGGTATTTATAACCCCAATATATTCTTTGAATTCCCAGTCAGACAATGGCACTGTATACCAGTAGTAAAAATTGTGGGTGCACGTAACCCCAATATATTCTTTGAATTCCCAGTCAGAAACTGGCACTATATGGCAGTAGCAAGAAATGAGGGTATTTGTATTCCCAATATACTCTTTGAATTCCCAGTCAGACAATGGCACTGTATACCAGTAGTAAAAATTGTGGGTGCACGTAACCCCAATATATTCTTTGAATTCCCAGTCAGACACTGGCACTATATGGCAGTAGCAAGAAATGAGGGTATTTGTATTCCCAATATACTCTTTGAATTCCCAGTCAGACAATGGCACTGTATACCAGTAGTAAAAATTGTGGGTGCACGTAACCCCAATATATTCTTTGAATTCCCAGTCAGACACTGGCACTATATGGCAGTAGCAAGAAATGAGGGTATTTGTATTCCCAATATATTCTTTGAATTCCCAGTCAGACAATGGCACTGTATACCAGTAGTAAAAATTGTGGGTGCACGTAACCCCAATATATTCTTTGAATTACCAGTCAGAAACTGGCACTATATGGCAGTAGCAAGAAATGAGGGTATTTGTATTCCCAATATATTCTTTGAATTCCCAGTCAGACAATGGCACTGTATACCAGTAGTAAAAATTGTGGGTGTATATAGCCCCAATTCTATTGCTAGGGGACTTGCAGGGTATTTCTGGGGTGAAGGTGGGGGGGCACACCGTTGGAACGGGTATCGGGGTATATATCGGGTATACGGGAATACACTGACAGTGTATTCCATTCAGGATCCTGGGAAAGCTGGGTTGCGGCGATTGAGCCCGTCAGTGCCACGTTACACTGACAAGCTTCTCCCTGGAATTTAGCTCTTACAAGAGCTGTTGGTTGTCTTCTCCTTCCTATCCTAGCCTGTCCCTGCCTACCCAGAATCTAAGCCCTAGCTAGCTGGACGGAAACCTCCGTCCTCGGTGAATTGCAAGCTCAGAATGACGCGAAGCTGGGCGTCGCTGTTCTTTTAAATTAGAGGTCACATGTTTTCGGCAGCCAATGGGTTTTGCCTACTTTTTTCAACGTCACCGGTGTCGTAGTTCCTGTCCCACCTACCCAGCGCTGTTATTGGAGCAAAAAAGGCGCCAGGGAAGGTGGGAGGGGAATCGAGTAATGGCGCACTTTACCACGCGGTGTTCGATTCGATTCGAACATGCCGAACAGCCTAATATCCGATCGAACATGAGTTCGATAGAACACTGTTCGCTCATCTCTAATAAGGAGATGACTGGAGTAACTGCAGAGTGTCAGGGCCTGCTGGGAGTTGTAGTTTCTCAGCATCTCAAAGAATCCTGAATGAAATAAGATAAATTGAGAATATTTTTCTCCAGGGTACGGTTTACAGGTGGAGGAGCAGTCGCGACCTATAGGGGAGTCCTGGGGGTAACACAAGATATAGAGTCACACAATATCCCGGCCTCAGACCCTCAGGGGGTGATTATTGTGTTCATGTATCAGGAGGCGTCTTACCACCTCGGAGCTGGCAGGTTGTTACAATGTGACACTTCCCGCTCACACAAGGACCTGTTCTATTATCATTGTTTCCTCTTCTGAGGTGCGAACTGAAGGATTGCAGAAGATGTCAGAACTAAGGTGACCAAATATTACCCTGTATCCATAAGAATACATGTATACCTTCTGAGCGATTCCAGATTCTGTGCTAAATCAACAATGTAACTGCACTGTGTGAATAGTCCCTAAGCTCTTATATACACTGCTGGGTCCATAGACTGTATGCAGGGGTGTAACTTGAAACTAGTGGACCCCAATGCAAAATCTGTAACGGGGCCCCTATCTCGTGCCACTTAGAATAGTGGTATATTTTATGTGGCTTAGGGATCTTTGGGGCCCTCTCCGGGTCTGTTACTTCTGCACCCCCTATAGCTATGCCCCTGACTGTATGGTTTCCTTACTATGGGATCATACAGAACCCATGTTGTGTGCGTATGGAGCTAGAGAGCTTCCTTAGACCCTGTTCACATAGAAGCGATTACCATTGTCATACAGTTATTGATGCAAACCTGATGACATCATCAGAAATTATACGCATGTATAATAAGGACCCAGATGACCCTGTAAATAGATGAGGGGTTTTTGCTGATACTGTCCCTTTAAGGGCGACTTCCAATGGCTCCTCCAGTCCTCCTGACAACCTCCAGCGCTATTATTGCACCGTGTGTGATGCGTCCGGTTTATCCTGTTCGTCCAATCATTAAGCAGAATCTTAATGAGCGTATTCAGAGGAAATGCATGTGGAGTGCAGGGCTGCGGTATGTCATGTGGGTGGAGCGGCCCGACAGTCACAGCAATGGTATACAAACTATGCGGCAGGTATGTAATAACCCTAATACAGCACGCGACCTCACGTTTCTACACGTCAGTCCCATACACCAATGTATGGAAATAGATTACTGCTGAACCTGAGGAGGGGAGAATAGGGGCAAACGCCCACCAGGCCACTTATCAGGTTGTAAGAGCGACAGGTGGGACCCCAAAAGTGCTGAACATGTTAACATAAGTGTCTTAGCTTCAGGTACCCCTATAAGTGCCTGACCCTCCAACATCCCCCATAACTGTCTCATCCTCCATAGTGACATCATCACCTCCTATTAGTATCATGGTGGTTTAGGGTAATTCATGGCAAGACACTGGGTAGTCCAGGGTAGTGAAGGGGATAATGTCAACATCTTAAACAGTCTAGTGGGGTGAAGGGGTTAATTGAATCATCCCTGGTGTTACACCTTAGGAAGAGGTTTAGTAGTAATATCCTTCATCTTATCTTATCTAAAAAATAAAAAAAAATTTGAAATTTCCCCAATGTGGGACTATTAAAGGATTATCTTATCTTCATGATTAGGTTTAGCACTAGGATTTTTGTAGCATCCTTGGTGGTCTAGTTGGATGAAGGGGTTAATGGTAGTAACCCTGGAGGTCTAGGGCAATGATGGGGTTACAGTTATAATCCTGATGTTCAAGAGTTTGGAGGGGTTTAATGGATTCTTCTTTGTTAGGAATAGGGAAAATGGTAAGATCCCTGGTGGTCCAGGATAGGCAGCAATGATTCCTTCTGTTATACCCGTGGCAGGGTCCGAGGGGGCGGAGCTTGATAGGGCTTCTGGCTCTGGTGTATATTTGATCCCCTGTGTTATGCTCCGCCCCTGCTCAGGATGCAATGTATCAGTATTGTCTGTTTCTTTCGTACATTGTATCCAGCCTCATCCTCTATCAGTCTTATCATATTCAATAACCCCCTAGAAGCGAGGGGAAGGGGCCAGAAGAGCCCACTGGGACCCCCAAGACTCAGGGCACATCCTTCCTGGCTGAACAAGCCCCGCACCATCCTCTATGATCTTTATAGACCATGGACAGGGTATGTGTCAGTCCTGCAGTCCCATGAAGAGTTAACAGTGTATTTCACACATTGGACCTCAACCTAACTCCAGAATGGGGGTCTCTTGCCCTGAGGTGGCCAGGTGGAGTGGTCTTCTCTTAGTCGGGGGACCCCCCATTCCGTGTATATGCCATAAGTGTCTAAGGATGAGGACCCTTGAAGGTGGAGTTACTGAACCTCTGGAATTGTGTTCACACCTCCAGGAGCAGCCGAGGTCACCGGGACCAGCCGATCTCGTGAGTTTCCTTCTGAGACCCTTTAAAGGAGAGAAGAGAAATAACAAACCCCCAATAAAAATAAACTGGAGGTTCTGTATGAAAGCAGAATGTAAGGACACGATGTACTGGCTGCAGAGCTGCCGCTTCCTCCTGGACCCCCGCCAAGCCCTCCACGCTGCCCCTCATCCACTGGCCGCCATCTCCAGACATAATCGCCTTTCTTGTCCTCAGAAGGAATCTCAGACATTGTAAGGAAATATTATCAGCGTGGAGTGCAGTGTATCCCAGGATGATCTCTAGTGACCGGACAGGACAGGGTTAAATAGGCCCAGAGTGGTGCTGAGCTGTGTATCTAATACTATCATGTGTGATACTGTCTGCTGAGCTGTGTATCTAATCCTGTCCTGTGTGATACTGTCTGCTGAGCTGTGTATCTAATCCTATCCTGTGTGACACTGTTTGCGGGACTGTGTATCTAATCCTATCCTTTGTGATATTGTCTTCTGAGCTGTGTATCTAATCCTATCCTGTGTGATACTGTCTGCTGAGCTGTGTATCTAATCCTGTCCTGTGTGATACTGTCTGCTGAGCTGTGTATCTAATCCTATCTTGTGTGATACTGTCTGCTGAGCTGTGTATCTAATCTTATCCTGTGTGATACTGTCTGCTGAGCTGTGTATCTAATCCTATCCTGTGTGATACAGTCTGCTGAGCTGTGTATCTAATCCTATCCTGTATGATACTGTCTGCTGAGCTGTGTATCTAATCCTATCCTGTGTGATACAGTCTGCTGAGCTGTGTATCTAATCCTATCCTGTATGATACTGTCTGCAGAGCTGTGTATCTAATCTTATCCTGTGTGATACTGTCTGCTGAGCTGTGTATCTAATCCTACTGTGTGATACTCTCTGCTGAGCTGTGTATCTAATCCTATCCTGTGTGATACTGACTGCGGAGCTGTGTATCTAATCCTACTGTGTGATACTGTCTGCGGAGCTGTGTATCTAATCCTATCCTTTGTGATACTGTCTGCTGAGCTGTGTATCTAATCCTACTGTGTGATACTGTATACTGAACTGTGTATCTAATCCTATCATCTCTCTCTTGCCCACGGGGCCCCTATATGGTGAACTCCTTACTCCCTGACACAATAAGGGTTAACCTGCAGGTATGAATAATGGCGGCCTGATGCTGAATGGTCCTTGTACAGTGGCGTGTGCCCACTCATGGAGGGCGAGCCTGTGAGGAGGGCCGGGCCCCGGAGATGGGGGCGGACAGGGAGCAGTCCAGGCGGTATCCATCATAATAAACGTATCCACGCCTAATCCTCGCCGTCCACCCAGCCCCTGCCTCATGTAATGTAAACAGGTGATGGCGCCCACACGGCTCTTATTACTGTATGTGGGCGAGGCCTCTGCTGCACCTGGCGACAGGTGGGAAAGCTGGGTGATTACTATAAGACTAGCTGCCATTACAACCCCTGTTTGGCGTCTACCCAACTTTCCCTGAAGCCAGAAAGGGGATACAGGAGCAGATTATATCTCACAGGATAGGCTTAGATTCAACATGTTGAGTATCAAACATCATAAATTTAGATACATTGACTAGATTAGATACAACCGCTCAGCAGTATTATACATAATAGGCAGGGTACACAAGCTTACCAGACATAACTGGCTTAGATACACCTATGACACAATAGACTTAGATACAACGCTCAGCAGACAACAAATGTGATTAGATACATTCGCTCAGCAAATAGTAATCACATAACAACGCTTAGATACAGCAGATTAACAGCAAGTATCACACAGCAGTCTAAGGCTCTATTCACATCACACTTTTTGCATCCGTTTTTGGCATCTGTTACAGGAATGTAAAAAACATGGTGTGAACAGAGTCCTAGGCCCCACGTTGAGGACATTTAATGTTTTTTGGTTACCATTTCTCTCATCTCATTCGCACATTGTGGAAAATCGAACCGCAGAAAAGATGTTTTCAAGACCGCGACATGTTCAGCGAGTGTTTAACCTACAGATATAATAGGGGGAAGATGAGGGGAAAACGGAGAAAAACTCAATGAAAAAAGACTGCAGAAAAAAAAACACAAAGAGGTTTTCTCCACAGGGTTTATTAGCTGCGTTTCGCCTTATCGTTAAATACACTTGATCAGCAGATTGTATCGGACGTGACAGGCTTAGATACACGGAATTAGCAGACAGCAGATACGATAGTCTTAGATACATTTACTCAGCCGACAGTATCACACATAACGGGGCAGATTTATTATAAGGCCTAGTTCACACTGAGTTTTTGGTCAGGGTTTTGAGGCCGTAAACGCCTCAAAACCCGGACCAAAAAGACGGCTCCCATTGAAATCAATGGGAGCTGCGCAGGAGCTTTTTCCGGGAGCCGTTTCTTCCGCCTCCCGGAAAAAAGGTGTTCATTCTTCGGCCGAGTCGCCTCGCGAGTCAGCCTGAAGACACTCCCTCTTCCGGACTCGGCCCATTCATTGAGCCTGATCCGGAGGCAGGTGCGCAGCTGGAAGCCGGTGCCGTGCACCGGCTTTCAGTTCTGCAACACGTTTTATGGATCGGAACCTGAGGCAGCCTCCGCCTCAGGTTCCGATCCAAAAAACTCCGTGTGAACTAGGCCTTATAATAAATCTGCCCCATTATGTGTGATACTGTCGGCGACTGTATCTAAGACTACTGTATCTGATGTTGTCTGCTAATTCCGTGTATCCGAGCCTGTCATGTGTGATACAATCTGCTGATCAAGTGTATTCAACAGATATCTGCCCAACAGATAGCATGTGATCTGTGATAGACTTAGATACGCTTACTCACACACAAAAGGCTTAGATACGTGATAGTGTCACACACACTGGTCTTAGATACACTTGCTCAGCAAATACACAGGATACACAGGATAGGCTTAGATACACCGACTTAGATAGTATCAGCCATGATAGGAGAAGCTTAGATACACGTCATCCTTGTCAATAAAGTTTTGGTTGTTGAATGTCGTGTCTCTATAAGGTCAGTTTTGGATTTTTATTATTTCGAGAAAGCTCCTTACTGGCAGGAAAATGATGGCGGGGCTGAGACGGCAAATTCTTAAAGGTTAAAAATACCTGTGACGGCGAATTTCAGCCGAAAACAGGAGATGGAGAAGGAGCGGTCTACGTCCCGCGCTCGGCAACGAGAAGCATTTCACAGAAGACGAATAGAAAGGGAAGTGATGTCTCTATTTTTAGTCGGAGAGATTGCGGGGGAGAAGAAGCCGCAGAACGCTACTCATCTGACTTTCCAGTAATAAGGGTTAAATCTACGCACTGGGCTAACTCCGATGGAACGCGGCGCATATTTACTAATGCCTAATAAGCGATAATGACAAATCTGCTCCGTGTACCCTGTAAATATTACGTGGCGATCCTTCCACGGTGACATCATCTCCTCCTGTATTTATCAGATTAGATAATACTGAAAATTGTCAGAAAAGCAACAACAAAAAATTACTCAAGGAACGGATTAAAAAAAAAATCCACATTCAAGGCCAAGAAGCGAGACAAGAAATAAGTACTGAGCCCCACAGGATGGTGAGCTTGTGGTGTACCCCATATGTACCGCCATACAGTGCACAAATAACTATTCAATACAGTGCTGGAAATATAGCGCTCACGTAATAGTGCCATACAGCCATCTGAATAGCAATGATATATAGTGCCTCCATCTATGTACACTGCAAAAACAATATACCGTAAAATGTCTAAGCAGCAGCACTACACAATGCCAACAAATATTGCCATACAGTGCTTAAGTAATAGCAATATACAAGGTTTATAATAATAAATAAAACTGCTTAAATCAGAGTGCTCAAATAATACTGATATATAGCGCTCTGTATGCTACTAATACCAGGAAACAATACTCAAATAATACTGACATACGGTGCTCAATATATAACAATACAAACATAGAGTGCTCAAATAATACTGTGCTTAAGTAATAGCAATATACAAGGTTTATAATAATAAACAAAACAGCTTAAATCAGAGTGCTCAAATAATACTGATATATAGTGCTTTGTATGTTACTAATACCAGGTAACATCACTCAACTAATACCAACATACAGTGCTCCATATATTTTAATACCAACATAGAGTGCTGAAATAATACTGACCTATAGTGCTCTGTATACTACTAATACCATAAAACAACACTCAAATAATGACAACATAGGGTGCTCCATAGATGATAATACCTACATAGAGCGCTCAAATAATATAAATATATAGTGCTCTGTATACTACTAATACTAGGAAATAATACTCAAATAATACTGACATACACTCTTCAGTATAAAATACCAGCATAGAGTGTTCAAGACAGTAATACTGACATATAGTTCTCGGTCTACAATAACTGTGTAGAGTTTTCAAATAACATGAACATACCGTGCTGAGTATATAATAATAGCAACATATCATGCTCAGTGTATAATAGCAACATACTGTGCCCGGAATATAATAATAGCAATACCGTGCTCAGTTTATATTAATAATACAACATACCATGCTCAGTGTTTAATAGCAACATACCGTGCCCAGAGTATACTAATAGCAATACTGTGCTCAGTATATATTAATAATACCAACATACCATGCAAAGTATATAATAATACCGATATACCATGTCAGTATGTTATAAGTAATACCAGGCCACTAGTCAAATAATACCGACATCCGGCGACCATCAGGCAGTTCCGTACATTTAGTAATCCATATCAATATCCACTTTCCAGCCACAGCGGTTGCACTATTGTCAGGCTGGAGGGATGTAGATGGCGATATAATCACTTGCAATTGCCAATAGGTCAAAGTTCTATTTTATAGATCAGAAGTCAAATAACTAAATATACAGTCCTATGAAAAAGTTTGGGCACCCCTATTAATCTTAATCATTTTTAGTTCTAAATATTTTGGTGTTTGCAGCAGCCATTTCAGTTTGATATATCTAATAACTGATGGACACAGTAATATTTCAGGACTGAAATGAGGTTTATTGTACTAACAGAAAATGTGCAATATGCATCAAACCAAAATTTGACCGGTGCAAAAGTATGGGCACCTCAACAGAAAAGTGACATTAATATTTAGTACATCCTCCTTTTGCAAAGATAACAGCCTCTAGTCGCTTCCTGTAGCTTTTAATCAGTTCCTGGATCCTGGATGAAGGGATTTTGGACCATTCCTCTTTACAAAACAATTCAAGTTCCGTTAAGTTAGATGGTCGCCTAGCATGGACAGCCCGCTTCAAATCATCCCACAGATGTTCAATGATATTCAGGTCTGGGGACTGGGATGGCCATTCCAGAACATTGTAATTGTTCCTCTGCATGAATTCCTGAGTCGATTTGGAGCAGTGTTTTGGATCATTGTCTTGCTGAAATATCCATCCCCGGCGTAACTTCAACTTCGTCACTGATTCTTGAACATTATTCTCAAGAATCTGCTGATACTGAGTGGAATCCATGCGACCCTCAACTTTAACAAGATTCCCGATACCGGCATTGGCCACACAGCCCCAAAGCATGATGGAACCTCCACCAAATTTTACAGTGGGTAGCAAGTGTTTTTCGTGTAATGCTGGTTTTTTTGGATGCCATGCATAACGCCTTTTTGTATGACCAAACAACTCAATCTTTGTTTCATCAGTCCACAGGACCTTCTTCCAAAATGAAGCTGGCTTGTCCAAATGTGCTTTTGCATACCTCAGGCAACTCTGTTTGTGGCGTGCTTGCAGAAACAGCTTCTTTCTCATCACTCTCCCATACAGCTTCTGATTGTGCAAAGTGCGCTCTATTGTTAACTGATGCACAGTGACACCATCTGCAGCAAGATGATGCTGCAGCTCTTTGGAGGTGGTCTGTGGATTGTCCTTGACTGTTCTCACCATTCTTCTTCTCTGCCTTTCTGATATTTTTCTTGGCCTGCCACTTCTGGGCTTAACAAGAACTGTCCCTGTGGTCTTCCATTTCCTTACTATGTTCCTCACAGTGGAAACTGACAGGTTAAATCTCTGAGACAACTTTTTGTGTCCTTCCCCTGAATAACTATGTTGAACAATCTTTGTTTTCAGATCATTTGAGAGTTGTTTTGAGTAGCCCATGATGCCACTCTTCAGAGGAGATTCAAATAGGAGAACAACTTTCAATTGGCCACCTTAAATATCTTTTCTCATGATTGGATACATCTGGTTATGAAGTTCAAAGCTCAGTGAGGTTACAAAACCAATTTTGTGCTTCAGTAAGTCAGTAAAAAGTAGTTAGGAGTATTCAAATCAATAAAATGATAAGGGTGCCCATACTTTTGCACTAGTCAAATTTTGGTTTAATGCATATTGCACATTTTCTGTTAGTACAATAAACCTCATTTCAATCCTGAAATATTACTGTGTCCATCAGTTATTAGATATATCAAACTGAAATTGCTGTTGCAAACACCAAAATTTTTAGAACTAAAAATGATTAAGATTAATAGGGGTGCCCAAACTTTTTCATAGGACTGTATCTCAGATCCGCGACCTTGTGACTAATTTTAGACAGCAGAAGCTCGTGCCTCGGAGGTGACGGTGCGGCGGGTGCACAATGAGGATGTAACATATTATTATTGAAGAACGTCCAATGTAGCATTAACATAGACAGCAGAACAACCACAAGGATGGGCGCAAGTCAGCAATGAGCTATCAAATGACAAAAAACTCCTAAATCAGCAAACGTTAGGTGAGATCTGGTGCCAGCAGGGGCCCAATGTGCCAAAAAGTCAGCGCCTATGTGTACTGTGGGGCCAAGAAGGAGGGTGACCATACTCTTCTGCGTCATGGCCACTATGGAGCTGTACTGAGCTCTCCTTTCTATAGGGACTAGGACAAATCAAGATTCCCATCACCCATCTGTCCAAGGAACCATTAAAACCAAATATCCTTAGAAAGGGTGTAGTGAGGGGCAGAGACGCCCTCCGCTCTCAGTAGGTCAGGGCACAGTCATGGGGTTGTCTTCCACACTTCCACCTCTTAGGTCTTCTTCCTAAGACTTGACCTTTATTGCACCTACATTAGAAAAATCACACAATATAGCAAGAAGATCCTAATATGGTTACAGTACTGTGCAAAAGTTTTAGGCGCAAATTTGGGGAAAAAAAATAATGCTGCAGAGTAAGAATGCTTTCAGGAATAGAAGGGTTAATAGGTTATTTTTGTGAAAGAAGAAAAGAGAAATGTAAATCCCATCAGTATTCGGTGTGACCTTTGCCCTGGAAAATGATCCGAATCCCATAGAAATAGGCCTGATCTCTCCATCATCCAGTGCTTAGTTCTCCAAGATGGCAGCGGGAACAACCCCCCCTACTGAATTCTGCTGAAAACGTTCTGCGACTACCTAGAGGCTTCCTCAATCTCACGCTCCCCCTCCTCAAATCAAAGCCAGGGCAATTGTAGCATCCTGGTGGTGGGATAGGGGCGTCCCCAGAGAGCCATAGTCACATGGTGTCCATCAGCTTTACCTGCACCCCTATAGATACCTATAGTCTGAGCAGGAACCTCCAGAGAGCAGCACTTTATTTACTGACACATTGCAGCACAGCAGCTAAAAGTGAAATGTGACATAGAAGTCAATGGAGACATTGTGCAATGCTTGGTAGTACTGTCTAATGTAAGGTGTACTACATGGATCATGTGACCCGACTGCAGCTCCAGAACACCAAGCACTGACGTATATATATATATATATATATATATATATATATATATATATATATACACATATATATACATAAATATATATCTACTATATATATATACATATATATATATATATATATATATATATATATATATATGCCCCAGATGTACACACACCTGACTCATCCAGACATCAGAGGCCATCTCATTTAGGATTTATCTGATATGTGTTCTTATATACTACACAGGGGGCCTGGCGGACAATCCCCCTGGAGGTTAGCGCCAATGAAAGGGTTAATCCCTATGCAGAGACGCAGCAGAATCAGAATATCAGGTCACCAGTACACATTATATTACATGAACATGGCTGCCTTCTCCCAAAACAGTGCCACATCTAGGCTGCAATACCAGACACAACCCATGGATGCTGGTGGCGCTGTTTCTGGAAAAAGGCAGCCATGGTTTCCTACTCCTGAGCACCCCTATAAGCTCATCTGCCAGCCATGATACAGGTTGCTGTTTTTATTTTAGTAGGCCCCATACAAAAGGAACTGCAGGGCCCTTCTGGCCACGGGCCCTTCACTAGCGTCTAGTACTCAAATCGTCAGTCCAAATCAGAAAGTTGTAATTTCATTCAAAATGGAAATGTGAAAGTCTGATAATGATATATAATAACACCAATTATTATATACTGTAATGAGATATGACAATATGATATGAGGTCATGTGATATATAATAATATGCGATGGTATAATACAGTGACATAGTATTATAACCCCTCCCCTCTGCAGATAGATTATGATGCTATATGATATTACAACCCCCTCCCCTCTATAGACATATATGATGATATAATATTATAACCCCTCCCCTCTGCAGATATTATGTAATATAATGCTATATGATGATATAATGATATATTATTACCCCTTCCCCTCTTCAGATATATAATGCTATATGATAAATAGAATTCTATAGTAATACTTTAACTCCTCCCCTCTGCAGATATGATCATATAATATAATGTTATTAATTATATATGATAAATAGAATTCTATATTAATATAAGAAGCCCCTCCCCACTGCAGACACTGTATAATATTATAAACCCTCCCCTCTGATATGATATTATGCTATATATTAATATATAGGGTTATATCATATGCTATAACCCCTCCCCTCTGCAGACACCATATTATATAATGCTATGATATTAGAACCCCTTCCTCTCTGCAGATATGATCATATAATATAATGTTATATATTAATGCTATATGATAAATATATTAGAAGCCCCTCCCCTCTGCAGATATGATCATATAATATATAATGTTATATATTAATGCTATATGATAAATATAATGATATAGTAATATTAGAAGCCCCTCCCCTCTGCAGATATTATTATATAATGCTATATGATACATATAACTCTATATTAGAAGCCCCTCCCCTCTGCAGATATTATTATATAATGCTATATGATATATATAACTCTATATTAGAAGCCCCTCCCCTCTGCAGATATTATTATATAATGCTATATGATACATATAACTCTATATTAGAAGCCCCTCCCCTCTGCAGATATTATTATATAATGCTATATGATACATATAACTCTATATTAGAAGCCCCTCCCCTCTGCAGATATTATTATATAATATAACGCTATATGATATATATATAACTATATATTAGAAGCCCCTCCCCTCTGCAGATATTATTATATAATGCTATATGATATATATAACTATATATTAGAAGCCCCTCCCCTCTGCAGATATTATTATATAATGCTATATGATACATATAACTCTATATTAGAAGCCCCTCCCCTCTGCAGATATTATTATATAATGCTATATGATACATATAACTCTATATTAGAAGCCCCTCCCCTCTGCAGATATTATTATATAATATAACGCTATATGATATATATATAACTATATATTAGAAGCCCCTCCCCTCTGCAGATATTATTATATAATGCTATATGATATATATAACTATATATTAGAAGCCCCTCCCTCTGCAGATTTCTGCTCCCCTTCGCCCCCTCCTTTCTCCCCTCACTTCTGCACATTGCTGTAGCAGCCAGAGAGGGAATCCCTGCCCGCTGACGTCACTAGAACCAAGGAAACCCGTGGACGTCACCACACGCAAATGACCATATATGGCAACATGCGTCAATGGACGAGACCAAGTGGTGTGGAGGAGGAGGGGGGTCTCGTCTGCTGTAGTGCCCCCTAGAGTGGCTGTCAGTGGTGAGCCAGGTGCAGGCAGGAGCCGGGGCAGATGTGGCTGAGGAGCCCGGAGCTCGGGGCTGTACATGGGGCAGTGCTGGGGGCAGAGCAGGGAGCTGGAGCCTCCCATTACAGGGCTGGGGGGGGAGGAGAGAATGACATCAGTGCTGGGAGAGCTGAGAGCCAGTAGATAACCAGAGAAGGATTGAACTAATGCCATTGCACTGACTCATCTCCACAGAGCACAGGAATAGCAGAGCTGAGCAGCCTGACTCATCAGCACAGTAACCTGGAGGTGAGCAGCTCACACTACATCACTGCTGCTGCCTCTGCCCATAGGGACAGCTCACAAAACTTTTTCATACAAAGTTGCACTTGTTGTTCTTGCTGGAACTTTTTCTTTTTTTTTTGGCTACAATGTTGCACTGTTAGGGCTAGGAGGGATAAACCTGTATTCACACTGGAAGCGGCAGCACTGGATCGGGAGAGGTGTGGTGGCCTTGTGTGATATAGCCCAGTGTCAGGAGGGAGGCGACAGCTCTACTGAAGACCACATACAAGGGCACTTACCTCTGCCCCGGGGTGTTCATAGGCCGGATCATGTATCAGGATTATCCAGGGAGTTTCGACAGTTCCTCCCGAGGTAGCAGCAGCTCTCCGGCTCAGCCAGACGGATACCCGGGCAACTCCTTATCTACCTCAATACGACAGGTGAGGACCACAAGGCTTCCCTCTCTTGTTGCGTTGACCTGTCCAGTTTCAGGGTTCGATTGGCTGCTCCTGTTTCATGTTGAGTTGACCGGGCTAGTTGTTTCGGGTTGATCTGGCATGTTTTGTTTTGGGTTGAGATGACTGTGTTGGGGTCAGTTGGATGAGCTGGTTTTGGGTTGCGTTGACTGGTCCCATTTCAGGTCAAGCTAACTGGTCTTGTTTTGAGGTCAGTCGGCCAGTCCCATTTCAGGTTGAGTTATCGGTCAATTTTAGGTTGATTTGCCTGTCCTGTTTTGGGAATGAGTTGGCCAGTTTTGTTTCAGGTTGAGTTGGTTGGTCAAGCTTTAGGTTCAGTTGACCGATACTATGTCAAGATTGAGTTGACCTGCACCATATTTGGGACAGTGGTCCTATATTGAGTTTAGTTGATTGATCGTTCATTGGGTTTGGTTGTACATCAGTCCCTTCGTCTGGTTTAACATATTGACCCTCATAGATGTAGATGACCATGCTGGTATCTGATGACTTCTCACCACTATAGATCTCCAGTCCTATACTTGACCTATCCTAGATGTGACCTTCTCGAGTTTTGAGGTGTCAAATGTTTCCTCTCTGTGTGTGGTTTGTACCTCTTAGTAAAGACAGGAGTCTTCTCCCCTCCAGACATGCCACCGGTCCTTCATGTGGTTTTAGAATCAGTTGGTATCTAGGAGTCTGGAGAAGACTTAATTGTCTCCTGAAATCTTTATGTAAGAGTCCAGCCTAAGACCTATACAAGGTGGACAAGTCCTGACTTATCCCTCTTGGAGGAGGTGGATCTCCCAGTCTTACATGTGTGCACTTCTCCTGATCTGGTCCTTCATGTAGACTTGGTCCCCCCTCCTGACCAGGCTCATGTCCTTCAGGTCTACATCTCGGGCAGGGTCCTATGCTTGTATTTGAATTTGGTTCTAGTCCTGTTGGGTTGTCACTTATTGGGTCCTCGCTGCGGCTGTTGTGTCATTGGCTGTGGTGGGAGCCCGGATCCCTGAGCCTTGATCTACATATGATTCACTAGAACAAATGTCTTGTATACCGGAGCACATGGAGGCTTAACCCTTTGTGGCATAATGGGGAAAGCTCGCATTTAGAGCAGAATATCCCTGACTTGGGACTGTGGACATGTAGGGACCATGTCTGGCTGAGTGATGTTCTGTGGCTGCATTGCACATGTTAGGGTTCAGAAGGCTTGGGTGACCACAGGTTAGGGGAGCCCCCTTTTTGTGGCGTTGCAGGGAAAGCTAGGAACCAGAGGTTTAGAAGACTTGGGTAGGAGGGTGACATTGTGTTAGGGCATGGAGCTCCCTTTATATCATCAATTTGCAGTCTGGAGCCCTTTAGTTCAGGGTCTTGAGGGCATCTAAGGACACATTGAGCCCCTTCATGTCGCTGCATCTCTGATTTCCTAATCGTGAGCATACATCAGCCATGACTACTTGTGTAAGACGTCCTGTGTGTTTTCTGTGTATGTTGGGTGTCAGGACAACCAGCGAAGATCTGAAACCCTCGCTCCTTAACCACATGGTAACTTGTTCAGAGAGCTACGGTGGCTTCTTGAAGCTTCCTGGCCACAAACTCTGCTGATACGATCAGAGCTGTATCCACAGCCGGAGATACATTGAGGTTACTGACAAGTGACTTTACATGGGGCTGCTGGGCAATCATGGCGGGGGGCCACTGGGAAGGCGCCTCATTGGCCGGCGAATCTGAGTTTGCTCCTTCTCCACCTCTCTCTGTACTTTGTGTTATCGATCACAGGCGCTTCTACAAATAGTAAAGTCCACTTTGCAGACACACCCTGCCCACCTTGTGCCCCTGTGTAGGGTGTGTAGACAACAAGGTCTGGAGGGTCTACCTGTTATAGGACCAAAGTCCACCATGTGTAGCTGACGCCCGATAGGCCATTGTACATGCCTCAAATCTGCAGAATCCACAGAGGGCCCTGGAAGACAATTTTCTTTGTTTTTTGGTGCTGGCCCAATAGGGGAGGGTTCGGGTCTTTGTTCTGTAGTCAGAATAAGAAGGAGGAGGCTCTCGTGTGTTACCATCAAAATTACAAACCTTCACCCCAATGTTCTTGAAAGTTAACCCCCTCACTACTTATCTAAAGCTAGATTCCGGTTTTCGGCGACCACATCCCCCTCAGCGCTCACGGTCTGTGCCAATGATATCCGCAGAGTGTCTGTGGTGATCGACACGTGGCTAAAATAATGTAACTACATATCCTGATACATTGTAACAAACTGTCAGAACTTGAGAGACATGATGCGTTTAGCTCAGAGCATTGTCTAGACTGGATACAACTGTGACAAATCCTCAGCTGTGAGAGGTCGAATAAATAAATGGTTCCATTCACTGACAGCAGGCAAGGCGATGAATCACAAGGTGTCAGAGGTGGGGATACCCCTGGAATCAGTGTTTGGGGCGGCTTGTTACCCCTGACCTGGTATCCCGGTGGGCACAGAATTGTATCTAATCAGGAATGTTGATGTGGATACAGAGAATTATTTCTGCCAAGTGATAAGAATATTACTGGGAAGGGCAGAGGCTGTGCCGCCACGCACGAAGGCAGCATTAATGGGCACCCTGCCTGTGCCCGTCAGTAAGCACGCTGCTGCCCTCTAATGGCGACTGCGGCTCATTGCTACACAGAGCTCCAGTGGCTGGTACTATGATTATTCATCCTGGCAGTGCCCAGAAACCCGGAACTCAAGAGGGTCTATGAAACCCATTCCCAGCCATGCAGACAACTTAAAGGGATTGTACAGAATTGGAAAAACATGGCAGCTCAATTTAAAAAACAGCAACACCCCCGTCCATGGATCGTGTCTGGTATTACAGCAAATTCAGGTGAATAGGACTGAGCTGTAATACCACACACAACCTGCAGACAGGTGTGGCGCTGTTTTTCGGAAGGCAGGTTTTTCTCATTCTGAACATCCCCTTTAAGTAGACAGTGCATCGTACGCTGATGTCATCAGCCCAGGACACATAATTATACGGCCGTGTAGGTTGCTGCAGATTATTGGGTGTGCAGGGTTTGGCGATGACCTGTTTTGATAAGCGGCATAGTTTGCGGTCATGGCCTCCTTAGCGCTGGAGCCTAATCCAGGCATTACAGGGTTAATGAAAAGGATCGCCTATGTGAGGTGTTGTCCAATCAGAAGCTAGTGGTCAACCTCATTGGTTGCAATGGAAAAGGACAATCTGGTTGTACAATTTGATTGTTCCAATGTTAGATTTTTGTTTCTGGGAAAGCTGGGTGACCATTATCAACCAACTTTCCCAGACTTCTGAATGTCATACCTGGACAGCGATCAGCTCCCTTATGACATGGGAGGTAGATCTTCCATTCTGGACTTTAGAAAAGCTGGGTAATGATGGCTGGAGAAGCTCTAGAGGCCAAATGACTGGGGCCCAATTATGCGTCGGTCCCTGTAGAGGAGATCCAACATGGCGGCTCAGTCTTAGGCTCTCGTTCCAGTCCATCAGGTGCCGGATTAAGGGATTTTAGCGCCTTCTATCTTGGATTGGTTTCTAATCCGCTTCTGCTGGCTGGGTGGATTCTTGTTGTGACAGCCCAGCAGATGGGAAGGAATTTGGCAGTGGACCCGACACACCCAGAGGGGGAATAGCTGAGACATTAACCCTGTCTTGGCCGTGCGAAAGACACAAAACTGCAATCTCTGCTACTGAAATACAGTCTATTGCTCCCTGTTATCAGCCTACTCATAAATGGATTTCTGCCCCTTTAAGAGTGGATTGTGTCCTCTATATGAACACTTTCTGGCCCTGTGCATATTATACAACACCCCAATTTGGGGGGTGTCAACTTGAGTACCCCCCCCCCTCCCCCCAAGTATGCTCACCCAGCTTTCCCCAGACATCTGAGTAAGCTTAGTAGTATAGTAATTCAGCCCAATTGAAGCCAAAATGGCATTCAGGATACAGGGAAAGGTGGATAAGCTGTAGTACCTTGCTGTATCAGTCGCCACCCAGCTTTCCCAGACTTCTAATCAAGCTTAGTAGGATAGAAATTCAGCCCAAGATGCCATTCAGGGGACTGAGAAAGTTGAGTAAGCTATAGTATCAGACATATCTGTTGCCACCCAGCTTTTCTGGAAGCAGATAGGACTGATATAGCTATCCTTTTTCATGGCCATAGTTCCAGGGCAGGTCCATTTAAGGTAAATACCTGCCCCGGCGGGGGGAGCGTCCCCATGTCTGCCCTCATTTCAGCAGCGTCTGAGTATGTGCAGTATTTCCTGTTTGTTCTGAACGATTGCCCAACGAGCCTGGAGCGGCTGCGATCCCCCTGACCTCTTGTGGTCTGTCCGCAGATCCGCCGCTCTCTCCCACTGTCTGTACGAGGCACGAGGTGGCTCACGGCTTATTGGGACTTGTGGCCGCTGTCATCTGGTCATAGTCACCGCAGCACCGTGTCCAGCCCGAGCCTTAATAATGCATTGAGCGACCCCAAAATATCCAGATCATAAAGACCCTTTGTCTGTAGAATTCGCCAAACTGCCGCAGAACGGTCATTGGCACAAAATGACGTGACCGATTAATCCAGGGTGAATGGGCAATGTCTATAATCAAAGGGAATGACAAAACATGAACGATATAGCGGAGGGTTTGTCGCAATGTTTCGGTATTGACAATCCACTGTTTAGCTGAACATGGACTGATACATTGTAGCAAATCCTCAGGACAGGAGAGATATGAACCTAGTTAGGATGCTATTGTAACAAACCCTCAGCTGTATATAAAGGAAATGCATAGCAGAGGGTTTGTCGCAACGTACCAGTCTTGACAATCCACTGTGAGCTGAACATGGACTGATACATTGTAGCAAACCTTCAGGTCAGGAGAGGTATGAACCTAGTTAGGATGCTATTGTAACAAACCCTCAGCTGTGAGGTCTATGAGGCGTGTACAACAATACTTCCATTTACTGACAGCAAGCGGAGGTCTTACCGCTGGTGAGGACCCCCACCGATCACCAGAAGGAGGCTTAACCGTGCTCCATTTAACTCCTCCTGGCAGACATGAGTCTGGACATGGCCCCTGTTCTATCAGTCGGTCAGACCCCACCATACATGGGTGCAGATTATCACCGGAGTACCCCTTTATTTACAGAACCTTGGCTGTGGCCATCAGATGGGGGTCACTAGGAATGAGGTGCGAGGTGCCGCAGGCCTCAGTCTAAGGACATGTCTAGGTCTTTGTCACATTGCGCGCTGCCGTCCTGTCCGCGCCCGCTTACGTGCTCGCTATCGCATGCTCTGACCAAATGTTTAAAATTCCATTCACTCCCCGGAGTTAGTTTTAATGATTTCTATTTATTGCAAAATTTTGTTGCCCACGAAGCAGGTGATTGCAGAATCTTCAGATTTATACAGAACGCCTCCCGTAAAGGAACCGTCTGCCCCCAGGAGGGGAGGGGGGCGATTTGCTGGAGGCTTGTGAAATTCCTCACACTTCAAAGGCGACTTTCCCAGAAATGAGAGAATTCCCAGTCTCCTAGATAGGGAATGTAATGCGCTGCTGCCCCCTGGAGGTCACTGCTGGCGGTGGCGGCTTCCTGAGATTGTGTCAAGTGGGGAAATCATACTGCCGATTCCAGTAATCGGAGGGGGATGTGTGGGAGACTCGGGATGGGAATTGATACGCTGTTATTTGGCGGCCTCCATTCTCCTCCGTACAATAAACCGGCAGGAATGTTCGCAGGTCACTGAGTCACCGGATCTCTGGGTTACATCATCACCGCCAGCGGCGAGCGGGAAAAACGGAAACTTTTTCAGGGAAGACGAAGCATTTCCAAAGAGCAAAAGGGGATTGAGCTAAAACAAGAGGATTCGGGGACTTGTATAGGTCATCCTAATACATAGGGAAAGAGACAGGGGTGTGTAATATAAAAGGTGGCCCAGGTGGGGGAGGGCCCTAAAGAAAGGTCAGCCATGGGAAAGGGGGGGTGAACCAGTGACCGAAGAACATCTCTGGCTCTAAACATAAAATTTGGGTCAAAGGTCAGAAAGTTGATGACCCTTCCCATTTATGTTTAAAAGGGGCAGGTATATTCAAGATGGCGGACAGGACAGGATAATAGAGAAGTTACTGGGGCATCTGCACCCGCTGGTACTGAGGCGCAACAACCCCCAATACTACAGTAAGTGGGCTGAAAGTTTCCATATGCTTTAGGAAAGTGAGTCATAGCCCCCTCAGCCAATCAAAAGCAGGGATGGGCTTCAGGCCCCCTCAGCCAATCAAAAGCAGTGACAGGCTGAGGGGGCCTGATCCCCATCAGAAATAAAGACTGGGTTCAGGCCCTCTCAGCCCACGCGACAATGACGGGGAACAGGCCTCCTCAGCCAATCAGAAGCAGTGACGGGGATCAGGCCTGCTCATCCAATCAGAAGCAGTGACGGTGATCAGGCCCGCTCATCCAATCAGAAGCAGTGACGGGGTTCAGGCCCCCTCAGCCAATCAGAAGCAGTGACGGGGATCAGGCCCGCTCATCCAATCAGAAGCAGTGACGGGGATCAGGCCCGCTCATCCAATCAGAAGCAGTGACAGGTTCAGGCCCTCTCAGCCAATCAGAAACGGGGACGGGGTTCAGGCCCTCTCAGCCAATCAGAAACAGGGATGGGGTTCAGGCCCTCTCATCCAACCAGAAACAGGGACGGGGTTCAGGCCCCCTCAGCCAATCAGAAGCATGGTCGGGGATCAGGCCCCCTCAGCCAATCAAAAACAAAGATGGGATTCAGGCCCCCTCAGCCAATCAGAAGCAGTGACGGGATTCAGGCCCCCTCAGCCAATCAGAAGCAGTGACGGGGTTCAGGCCCTCTCAGTTACAGATCTTTAATCTCCAGATCAGGAGATCGGTGGCTCATTTTGTGGGTGCATTGAGTGCAGACACCCCCACTAACCCCCCTCTATTAAATGCACCCACTCTCTCTTCTGCTGACAGACGCCCTTTAATCTCTCCACGACTGCCCACACTCCTATACAGTGACAAGTGTCAGACTTCCTTCTGTTCCTCGCACACAATCAGTCAGTTCTTTGTCTCAGGTTAGGGAAGGGTTAAGCGCCCTAGCCCTGGGAGTGACTGCGACCACACCTGGGCATTAAGTAAATGGAGCTGTGTAAAAAGGGAAGGAGATGAGGGGAAGTTCGTTTTACAGTGGGAGGCGATTATGCAATCGAGATTTCCTGCCTCTCCCTCCTGAGCTGCCTTTATGCCTGGAGAAGGAAGTTTCCACCGAGCAGGATGAGCCCGGAGTGATTGACAGCAGTCGGTAACTATAGCGTGTGTCATGTATGACCCTTGTCTGGGGCGCTCGTGTATGGCGGAGCTGCTATAAACAATACCGCAGTCTTGGGGTGCTAGGGAAACCTGTGAATGGTGGATTTAGGGTCTCCGATTATTAGGTAGGTGGAACATTCCTGCTTATGTGGGGGTTCTAGAGATATTGGGCTGGTAACAGGGTCCCTACACAGGTCACTGACTGCTATGTGATATCTTAAAGGGAAACTCCACAAAGAACATATCTGGCGTTCGTATTCATATAGTACACACACAGATAGTAGCCATTCAAAAAATGCCAAAAAGTATCCCGTTCATACAGAATACCGATCCCTCTGTAACCTGCGTAGACAAAGCGACTCGACAGCGTCTACTC
Source organism: Leptodactylus fuscus (assembly GCF_031893055.1). Taxonomy (NCBI): domain Eukaryota; kingdom Metazoa; phylum Chordata; class Amphibia; order Anura; family Leptodactylidae; genus Leptodactylus; species Leptodactylus fuscus. The sequence continues at coordinate 24,297,291 of NC_134267.1, read as the reverse complement.
CTGGGCTGCGATACAGGGGCAGGGAGTAGATTCCTGTAGAACTAGTTCAGACGCCTGAAGAAGTCCGTGTGACCACGAGTCGATCACGTTTGCACCTGTTTGTGATCTGGCCAAGCGGTTGCCTACTCCGAATCCCCCTAAAAGGGTTAAGGGCTCAGGTGTCGGAGTTAATCTGGCGTTGGCTGGAGCAGATGCTTTCCACACGGTGGTGATCTAGCCCGCGGCAGATCCTTGTTTTGTCGCTCAGCCGGGTGTTGTTCACACAATGTACCTTCATACCCTGCCAGGTGCAGAGGAAATGGTGATCTCACTCCAGCGAGTTTCTGTAATGTGGTCTGTGTCTAGACAGAGAGGACAACGTTTCTTCTGCTCCTGGACCTCCTTCACCAGTTCATATGGACTTCACTTGTTTGATCCCTTCCATTTGCGTGGGTGAACTACAGGTGCCATTGTGCTCATCCAGACTGTGGTCGGTTCTGTTGGGAAAGTACGTAGACGATAACACGTAGAGATTGTACGACGTTGTAAATATGGGATGGTTATGGGTGGTCTTCAGAGGACATGCTATTGCCCCTCAGCCGTTAGGCCAGGACAACACCGCATTACAAGAAGTGCAAACCAATACAATATCAACAATGGGTTGAGATTCCAAGGTTTGGGGGCGCAGTCTCAGGATGTTTGTTTGAGGGCTTAACCAATCATTTCTTTCCATCAAACTAGTGAATTTGTGGGATTAGTGGTTCCAGCCCATGACCCTCTGACTTAATACAACATTGCTGATCCTACTGTTGGTTCACCATCGTGTTTTGGCTCATGATTGGATCCTTGGGCCTTGACTCGGCTTTGGGTTTTGGCTCTTGGCTCATGAATGGGTCCTTGGCCCTAGACTCACCAGTGGGTTTTGGCTCTTGGCTGATCACTGGGCTTTGGCTCATGGTTCACCATGGGCCTCAGTTCCTCACTTTTTGACTTCGTAGATATCACTTGATCCTGCTTCTTGACCCAATGACCCCCCTACCTCTTGCCATAATTGTAAAAAGTTGACAGAAGAACTTCAGAAGGAATTGTATCTTGATCAATTTTGTTTTCTTCTGTTTCTAGCAGAAATACCGAAACGACATGCCAGGATCCAGCAGTGCCTTTATTCCCACCATAAACGCCATCACCACCAGCCAGGATTTACAGTGGATGGTTCAACCAACTGTAATCACCTCCATGTCCAATCCCTATGGCCGAGCACATCCGTATGGACACCCAGTGCCAAACCACCCATCACTAGGCGGGCATGCGGCCCTACAACGACCGGGAGTCATCAAAAGTATCGGTACCACCGCTGGCCGGAGGAGGCGAGATGAGCAGGTATGCAATGGCAGAAAGAAGGAGGAAACCTGATGTCCCCTTTCATCTGCTCTAATTGTACTCAAGTATTTCTGGTATTTTAATTGCAACTTTGAAAGGACAAATACATCGTATACAGCATGACATCACCACTCATAATAACACTTATCATTCCATGTAATGCTCCACCACCCCCGAAACCTGCACTCTGTAAGCCTCAAAGTCCAATGTACTGACATAGTGTTTGTTTTAATAATCCCTACTGAGTAATGGAAAGTCTATGAGCTGCGAAGAGCAATGGGAAAAGAAACACACACTCTATGACCATCTAGTTATATAATACAATACTGCCCCCTATGTACAGGAATATAACTACTATAATACTACCTCCTATGTACAAGAATATAACTACTATAATACTGCCCCTATGTACAAGAATATAACTACTATAATACTACCCCTATATACAAGAATATAACTACTATAATACTACTCCTATGTACAAGAATATAGCTACTATAATACTACCTCCTATGTACAAGAATATAACTACTATAATACTACCTCCTATGTACAAGGATATAACTACTATAATACTACCCCCTATGTACAAGAATATAACTACTATAATACTGCTCCTATGTACAAGGATATAACTACTATAATACTGCCTCCTATGTATAAGAATATAACTACTATAATACTACCTCCTATGTACAAGGATATAACTACTATAATACTACCCCCTATGTACAAGAATATAACTACTATAATACTGCTCCTATGTACAAGGATATAACTACTATAATACTGCCTCCTATGTATAAGAATATAACTACTATAATACTGCTCCTATGTACAGGAATATAACTACTATAATACTACTCCTATGTACAAGAATATAACTACTATAATACTGCTCCTATGTACAAGAATATAACTACTATAATACTGCTCCTATGTACAAGAATATAACTACTATAATACTGCTCCTATGTACAAGGATATAACTACTATAATACTGCTCCTATGTACAAGGATATAACTACTATAATACTTCCACTGTGTCAGCTCTATCACCTCCCTCAACCCTTCTTTGTCAGCAGACCTAACACATTTTTTGCTGATTCTTGAAGGTCGGGACAGGCAGCGGTTACGGAGCAGCTGGCCGTATTTACATTCCCATCCCTTGCATCACTTGGAGGCCATGTTGCTCCCTTGATCTTTCCTCCCAGCTGAGGTTTTGACTTTTACAACATAAATCCTGTTTCCTTTTGACGTCAGGACTGATAAGCAAATTGCGAAACGTTTTTGTTCTAACCTCAGCGCCTCTCCTGCTCTGGCTCGCACACTCCTTGCACTTGCTCAATTCCAGGACGCCGCAGCTTCCTATAGAGCCAACGGCCTTTTACATTTTGTGGGTTTTGTAGTGACCGCAATGAGCTGCCAGTTAAGTTTTCTTTTTGCCTTTATCCACAGCTGTCACCCGAGGAAGAGGAAAAGCGAAGGGTCCGGAGAGAAAGGAACAAACTGGCCGCCGCAAAGTGTCGCAACCGGAGACGAGAGTTAACGGACAAACTCCAGGCTGTACGTAACCAATTGGTTTCCTTCATTTAGCGCTGACTAAGGTTTTGAAATTGGGCACAAAAGTTCCTGATTTCATCACCTTACTGTATAAAGTCCAATAATTACAGTCCTATTCTCCTGCTGATCCACGTCAGCGGTCAAGGAGCAATACAAAAACATTGTAACAAAGATGGATCATCTTCTCAATGGGTTCACTACTGAACCGTAGTCACACAATTGCCAGGGAGCCGTGGTGTTTCATGCAGAACCAGAATCTTTGGACTCAGTGGTGATTGATATTGGCCTTGGTCATGGGCAGGAAACCTTCTGTGTTGGCCAAATATGGCCCCACTGGGCTCATGTAGACTTCATCCATTCATGCTCAAAATATCTTGTGGTACGTCAAAAATCAGCCGGGTCCATGTTGAGACCTCCACGATTGCTAGGACTAAGTGTAGTGCTGCTTTTCTCCTCAATCATCTACCATCTTTCTTGGTTTCCTTCAAGTGTCAGCTCGAAGAGACTTGGGACCTTGTATTAGCAATTATTGGGGTTCTCATTGCCCTATTAGGTCTACAAGACATTTCAGAAGATGGAAATTTTTAAACCATATGGTTTCTCTTACCTTAAAGACGTATGAAGAGATACTTAGCATGTGAATTTAGTTTGCCAACCAAGAAAAAATGACTATTAAATTCTTTTCTTCTTATTTTTTTTCTTTCAGGAAACTGAGAAACTGGAACAAGAAAAATCTGGTCTACAGAAAGAGATAGCGGAGCTGCAAAAAGAGAAGGATAAACTGGAGTTCATGTTGGTTGCCCACACACCCATGTGTAAAATAGGAGAGGAACGGATCAACGCCACCCTCAACGCTCATCCTGCTCGTTCCATGATGGGAAGCCGAGTGGTCGTCAAACAGGAACCCATTGATGAAGACATCAGACCTTCTTCTGTCACCACCACTGACAAAACTCAGAGGTCTGTGATTAAACCCATCAACATTGGGTCAAACTTCTTCAATGAGGAACCTCTCAACACACCCGTTGTCATGTCGTCAACACCACCAAGTACTCCGAGTGCCCACAACCTCGTCTTCACCTACCCAAGTGTGTTGGATCAAGAGTCGTCAACCTCTCCTTCCGAGTCTTGCTCTAAGGCTCATCGTCGGAGCAGCAGCAGCGGGGACCAGTCTTCTGATTCCTTAAACTCCCCCACCCTGCTGGCCTTGTAATGACTGCTACAAAGGAATGACTTTACCGTACATATCAGGAGATGTCTAGGAAGGTCGATAGCGGGTGGCACGCGCTTCCCGACCATGGACGTGTCGTGTAACATTGAAATCTCATAACTGGATCTTACACTTCAGACGCTTCAGTGTAGCTTTGACTTTCTTGGGTTGTTGGAAGAGGCTGCCTTCAAGCACAAGTTCATCCTCCATTGTGTCGAATCCCGGATGGGCCCAGACGGGGTTAAATTATTTCCAGCCTCGCGGCTCCCAGGACATTTCATCCAATCTTAATGGTCGATGATTACTGTCTCTATCCCCCCCTTCCCCCACCCACACCCCCTTTTTATTCTGGGCACTTTAAGGGTTTATCTATTTAAGGAATTTGGTCTTCACTGGATGAAGGTACAGAAATGTTTTTGTCTTTTTGTATGTTTTTCCTTTTTTTTTTGTTTCTTTTTTTGTCAAAGTCGCTCCAAGGCCTTTCTGAAGTAACTGAATAAAATAGTAAAAAAGGAACAAAACAGCCATGGAAAAATGTTGGTTGCACCCGGTCATTATGGGAGAAGACGGCGTTACCAGCAGATATTAGACACCACGCCAAAGACTGTCCCAGGACGTTGTGTTCTGGTAAACTCTGTGAAATCGCTTGGATAATAAAGGATTTGGGAGCAAAGATATAACATGGTCGAAAAAAAGAAAAATTCAAAAACTTGGCAATACAACAAGCCCTCGTGCCTTCCGAACGAGCGAGTTCTACTTAGTCAGGACGATGCACAGCCAACGCTCTATTTTTGGGATTTGATGTCGCGTTTGTATATTCACAGTGTGATTGGTCGTAACGTATGACATCTCGCCGTGAGACTTCGCTTCTTACTAGTACCATATACGATATTGTGTAAATGTGCAACAGTGTGTATCGACAGGAGGTGTAGACATAGTAGTCACAGCCAGGCCCTGCTGCCGCCTGAGGGGCCGCTCTACTACTCGAGACACCAGTATTATAAATGGCACATGGTAGGGGGACGGCAGGGGGATTAAGATTTCGCAGTTCTGCCTCTGTTCACAGGTTACAGATTCTCACCTCAAAATTTTTTGTACGTTTATATGCCAATGGGTACAAATGGGTAATGGTGCCTGACAGAGAGAACCTGTGGGAATCCACCATGTTGTCTCTGTTTAGGAAAACATGGCTGCCTTCTCCCAAGCTGTGTGTGTGGTATTGCAGTTCAATCCAATCCACTTCTAGGAAACGAACTGCTAGACCAGACACGACCTGTGGACAGTTGTGGTGCGGTTTTTGGAAGATAGCAGCCATTTTGTATGAAAATCTTTGACGGTCCCTTCGAACACCCCCCCTGAAATGTTTACAGTAGGTAGTTGTGTCTTTTGGTGTCCCTATTTTTTTTACATTCCATGGTGATAGATATTCAAAAATTTTCAAAAAATTCTTTTACTTGTTTCCTATTATAAATGGAGTTCATATTCACAATACGGTATGTGTTTCTATTGCAGGGATACTTTAACAGAAACCAGACGCGAGCGCAATTTATTTTTTACTTTGTTTGGCTTCATGTCGCTATGTTATGGCGCATATTTAGGTTTTTGCGGGTTGTCTTCTATAAGCCTGACCAACGATGTTAAGCACTGACTTCCTTCTTTGGTGACAATGGTGACCATGATATTTTTTGGCACGGTTATCTAGGCCTGCCGCTAAAGTTTTTGTAGTAAATGTCACAGTTATTGATACAGTAAAGCACTTGAGGCCTACATGGTTGGCATAGAAACACAGCCTGGTAGCAGTGGAGGCCTAGTCCTGAGCTGGAGCCATTTCTGGCAGATTTTCTTAACGTGTCCTCTCCATGGCCCTTCATGTAAGGCCTCCTTCAGATATGCACATTGCGGCCATATTTTCGTGTCTGTATTACGGCTGCCGCACTCGGGATTCCTGTGGTTAAACATCCAAATATGGATGACCAAAGGGTCCAGTAATGATCTAAATCTGGCCCAATTAAACCAAAAGGAGCCCAAACTAAAGTGAGGCCTAAGGTTGTGTCCGAGTAAAAGGCGGCCTTGTTGCAGGTAGCGACCAGAGTCGGCTTTCGTTTTCTACACCGCATTGCGAAAAGGGAAGCTAAAGGATAAAAAGTGCCGCGGGACAAGAAAAAAAACTCTAAAACCTGCAAATGGGGTTCAATTTGTGTAAAATGCCTCATAATAATCTATTTATTGCGAATTTTTAAGTATAAATAAATTTTATTCTATTTTTCAGACTTCTTTGTGCACTATATCACCATGTTTAGGTACTGAAATCCCTTCCTACACCAGCAGCCATTTTATGTTGTGACCTCTGCACCCTGACTGCAGCCATTTTGCGACCTGCTCTCCCTCCACCCTCCATACACCCTCCATACACCATCTATTCTGCCATTTTGAGGGAGGTTTATAATGACTGGGGTATCCCATGCCAGTCTTCATGTTCCTTGCACTGTCTGGGGAGTGCTCCCGATTTACGAGGGGTTGCACGCCTCTTCAAATGTTAGGTGCAATCTCCAGCGAGCAACGTGCCTGGACACCAAAGTGGCGTAAACTATCATAAGTCTAGTGCTCGCCACACCGAGTCAATGACAAGGATAAAGGTTGTGTAAATCGGGGAGGAAAGAAAAAAAAGTTGCAAATTTTTGTGCAAAATAACATATTTTAGTGTCCTTGGCGGATATTGATTCACGGTTTTGTGTGTATGATGTTTATGATATGATAATGTCGCCAGATGACTGCGAGCACGCGGGCCGGTCCTGAAGGTGTAATGCACAGGTGTTTTGCACCAAATCCTTTTTCACTGGATAGAAAATTTAAAAAATTTTGCAAATTTTTTAAAAAATTGGGTTAAATACATATTAAAATTTAGGGTAAAACACACTTTTTTTTTTTTTTTTTTTTGATAAGGTGTAAAGGGCACAAAAATTTACATTGTGAACGATGGGTTCACATTGATGTGGTTCGGGATTGGCTAGGTTTACGTCATGCTTGGTAACTAGAGTTGATTCGAATACTTCACTCCCATAGGAATGAATGGAAGTGGCCGAACAGCAAGGGGTTAGGCACCGGCCGCGCGCAGGCCGCTTCCATTCATTCCTATGGAGCGAGATATTCAAACAAATACTATTCGCTCATCTCTACTTTTAACCCTTCCGAATCTTCCGGAAGGTTCACAGTCTCCTGAGCACCGAAAGCCGCTCTCCATAGACTTTTCTTACAGGCCTAATGGCAGGAAGCCATGTTGTCAGATGTAGGCCCACGTTGTCAATGGATGGCCCTGCGTTGCGTATAGGGGAGTGGCTTATAAAGGGGGTGTGTCCTTTGGAAAAGGGTCACGTTTATGTACAAAAAGAAATAAAAAAAAAAAAAAAATTTCAGTATCCCAGAAGGCGCATTCTAAAGGTTTTTAGGTGGTTTGTTTTTTCATTTTCAGATTTTCCATGTTTTTGTTTTTTTTCTGTTTCCGTCGTGTAGTGAAGATTCAGACTCTTTCGTAACCCTCGCCCCTCACCTAAACGGAGCTTTCCAGACCCCCCCGATCTTCATCCCCCCCACTCCCTCCATTACTCCATAAAATAACCTATAAAACAAGCATCTAATACTCACAATAAAGAGAAAAAATATCTTGCGTTGCAGGCCGGCGGCCATGTTGTCCACTCTTCATTACCCACCTCTCCATATTTTTTCTAATATAATATATAGTCGCCGTTTTGGGAGCCTTTTTATTATAATATGTCTTATTTATTTGGAAATGTTTACAAGTTTGGGATTTTTCTGTCTAGACGCATTACAAAAACACAAAAATCTACAACGGGGCTCATGTATCAGCTGGAAAAATGGCGTCTTCATTGGGTCAGAGAGACCTAAGGCGCCATTTTGTGGGTTTTTTAGGTCTTCAGGGGGTGTGGCTTGGCTGAGCCTCTATTTCTTGATATCTTAAAGGAATTGCCCTGATTACAAAAACATGGATGCTATTCTTTATAAAAACACTGCCACGTCTGACCACTGGTCGTGTGTGGTATTGCTACTTTGCCCCATTCACATAACCCATGGACTGATGCGGCAATGGTTCTGGGTGATGGCAGCCATGGTTTTTTTTTTTTTTTTTTGGATCATCCCTTTAAGGGCTATACATACAAACATTCTGATACATGGACACCATTCTACACAAGATTCCCGAGGCTTTGGAGGTTTTCAATGTCTCCTGCACTAAGATTTGTCTTAAGTAACTCGTTTCTGATCGTCACCCTGAGCTGGTCCGGTCGGACCCCTTCCCTAGCACACTGGCAGGACGCCCTTGGTGAATCGTATCGGGTTATAAAATGTTTGTTCCTAGGTACCCCAAAATTTAAAAGGGCACTTCCAGTTGAACACAACTGTTGTCTTACCTGCAGATACCCATTGTTGTCCATAGAGGGCAGTGTTACACTGAGTCACTCCATCTAGTGTGGCTGACTTCAGCAAGTGACAACCATTATTGTCAACTCCCTTTCCCTACTCTATTGACTTTCATGCAAGTTATTACTCACTAGGCGGAGACAAAATCCAGGAGAAAGCTCCTCCCACTGTAGGGATGGCCTGATGGGAAAGGGATTTAGATTACAATTAAAGGGATTTTATAAAAACAGACTTTATAATATTAAACTTGGGATTTATTTCTGCACCTTGTATACAAGGAGTGACTCTGACTGGAAGTGCCCTTTAAATCCTGGCAAATGGGAATTTAGACTGCCAGCGTGTGCACTATCACTACAATAGTTTGGTAAGATTATACTCAGATCTGTGGCCAGTGGCGTGACTACTGCCGAGCAGCCATGATGCCATTATAAAGCCTGCACAGAGGTTTGGGGGGATTTGAGCCTTGGTTCAGCCTTAAAGGGGGTTGGATACCAGAACCCAGCATATCACCCCAGCCCTGCAGATAGATAGGTTAGGGTCCCCTAAATCAAACGATGTTTTCCCCTTGTGAATCGGTGCCTGCGTTGCCAAGATATTGCTGTTTTTGTCAATCTGCAATTGAGTTCAAGGCGACTTCCATTGCTGCAAACATCTCATTTGCATATTGATAAAACCGCGATATCTCAGCAACAGAAGCAGCGATTTACAAGGGGACAACACCATTGGATTCAGGAGAATCTCACCTATCTATCTGCAGGGCTGGTTGACATGTTGGATTTTGGTGACAACTCCCTTTAAGTGACCTTGTAAGATGCAGTTGGTCAGCGTTTTCATGGTATCTGCTTATCATACAACACGCAACACTGCTTCATAGAATAAGATACATGTACAGTCGTTTTGAATACTTTGCGTTTTCTGCCATATTGGATAAAAGCCTTTGACATTCCTAGACGGGGTGTTGCGCCAGAGCGAGCTAACGTACTGCGGGTCAGTGTGTGCGTCACATATACAATGTACAGAGCTCACGTCCAATCAAGTGCCAGCTTTCTTGTGTATATATATTTTTATACCCAGATGTTCGATGACACCGGTAGTGCTGCCCCCTAGAGGATGACTAGAGCTGTGTCTTATCTTTTGTATACCCCTCCCCTTTTTTTCTGGACTGGAAAGGGGCGGAGCCTCCCGTTTTGTGTGAGCAGATAATCTGTAGTATTTCTGATTCGATGGATTGTGTGGGTTCGTTCACTGCTTTTGCTGTTTAGCAGATATTTTTTTTTCTTATTTATCGGATGTTAAAAATAATAAAAATGTCGTATTTTGAAAAAAAAAAAAAATTGTCATCATTTTTACCCAAAATTTGTGCAGTGTATGGGCAGTATCCACATCAAGCTTAGATACATGGGCTCAGACATTATGGGATACACAGCTTCAATAGACTGGGCTATATCACACATGATAGGCTTAGATACATCAACTAAGTACTGTCAACAGTATCACACATGAGAGGATTAGATACTGCAGATCAGCAGTCAGTATCAAACATCATAAGTTTAGCTCAGCATACATGAAGGGCTTAGATACACTGACACATAACAACATGCTTAGATACATTATCTCAGCAGGTTTAGATACACCGGTTTCAAGGATGTATCCTGCTCTGGCTGTTCACCTATATGGATGGACTGGTTCACTATATGACCAGGAAAATTTTCCATTCAGGGCTCTTGGAGAGCTGAGTCCGTGTGGACAGCCATATTGGCTTTCCCAGTAACAAGTATAAGTAAGAGACTGCTCCATAGATTTATCTGTCATGGTTGCCCCTGAGCCTAACTAGTGTCCAGATCTGTCTAGTTACGGTCTACTCTAACAGGACATTTAGGAGTCTGCTCCCTGCAGCGCCTCCACAGGAGAAATGAAGTATTACACAATTCAGATTGAAATCAATGGGTTATCTGTACTATAGATCAGGGCGGCCCTCATTGTAGACCCTCTGCCCCCTAGATAAAGGCCTACAGCCCCTCTCCTAATATGGGGTTCCTCGAGACACCCCCTCTAAGTTCGCACAATTCTTCATTCTATAGGGCTTCCTAAATATCCCATAATTTTTTTTCATGGGCGTTTTAGTTTTCTGCATCCGCCCTGCCATAAACTAAATGGGATCCCTAATAATATTTACCAGCGCCCACGCCGCTCATTATAGGTGCTACGTGGTTGGGGGCGGGGCTCAGTTTTATGGACAGGATTTGTGTACTGATAGATTTGGTAATAGGGGAGATTAGTGTGAACCGGGTGACCCTGTAGCAGACTCTGTCCTCGGGCACCTCCTGTGTCTGGAGAAATGAATGGGGTTTAACACGATTACAACACAGGATGTCAATGTGACGGGCGTTCCAGGAAAGAAAGCCTGCGTCCTGTCATCTGCTGCAACGGAGGCCGAGTATGAAGAAGTGTCATAAACCTGCTGCACGCTTCCTGCATACACTTACTGGGGTGATTCATGGCATTAGGGCTAATGATGTGGAAACACAAGTGATCGGTGCACAGTTATATGGACTCCAGGCCTCACAGAACAATAGCGGGGGTGCAACTAAAGGCTCCCGGGCCCTGGTACAAGAGCTCAGCTTAGGGCCCCCGGGGTAACGTCTCCTCAGCCAGGTCCCATCTGTACAGTATTGAAGCATTTACGCTATGTGATCAAAAGTATCCAGGCACCCCCAAAAACATACGTATTTCATATTATGTGCATTGTGCTGCCCCCTACTGCCAGGTCCTCCATATCAGCGACCTCAGTAGACATTAGACATCATGAGAGAACTCACGGACTTCGAACGTTCAGGTGATTGGGTGCCACACATCACGCAGGTCAATGCCAAATGACGCCTCGCTTGGTGTAAGGAGCGTAAACATTGGACGATTGAACAGTGGAAAAACGTTGTGTGGAGTGACGAATCACGGTACACAATGCGGCGATCCGATGGCAGGGTGTGGGTATGGCGAATGCCCAGTGAACGTCATCTGCCAGTGTGTGTAGTGCCAACAGTAAAATTTGGCGGCGGTGGTGTTATGGTGTGGTGGTGTTTTTCATGGAGGGGGCTTGCACCCCTTGTTGTTTTGTGTGGCACTGTCACAGCACAGGCCTACATTGATGTATTAAACACCTTCTTGCTTCCCACTATTGAAGAGCAATTCGGGGATGGCGATTGTATCTTACAACACAATGGAGCACCTGTTCATACTGCACGGCCTGTGGCGGAGTGGTTACACCACAATAACATCTCTGTAATAGACTGGCCTGCACACAGTCCTGACTGGAATCCTATAGAACACCTTTTTGGAACGCGACTTGTGCCAGGCCTCACCGACCTACATCGATACCTCTCCTCAGTGCAGCACTCCGTGAAGAATGGGCTGCCATTCCCCAAGAAACCTTCCAGCACCTGATTGAACGTATGCCTGCAAGAGTGGAAGCTGTCATCAAGGCTAAGGGTGGGCCAACACCATATTGTATCCAGCATTACCGATGGAGGGCGCCACCAACTTGTAAGTCATTTTGTCAGTGCATTGCAGCTACCTGCAACTTCCACCAGGGGGAGCTCACTTCATAGCGATTTATACAGATACTAACGATCATTTGCAATTGGATCACATTTTAGTCAGACAGAAACGGTCACCGTCTTGTTGGAAAATTTTGGCCAAAAATAGTGTATATGGGACGAGGGGTAGAACTTGGACATTGCGTGTATATTTTTGTAAATGGGCTCTTGGATTGGTCGGTTTAGTCTGCTGCTGAGGGATGGTATATACGAGCGATCTCATGGAAGACTGATGGGCTGTGTTATGTTATGTAAGTTATATAGTCAGCTTACATTTATTCTACACTGGGCAGAGCCTATCATGCTCCCCTCTCAATTCGTGAGAGGCGCAGGGTATATGTGCACATACACACCTGAAAATACGGAGGGTCCGCTAATACTCACTCGGCGTTTTCGGATGTGGCATTGCTGAGGGTAACTCTGCCTCTCCTATATACAATATATCCTATATACCACCTGGTTTGATGTGGACAGAGCACATGGTGTCTCATACTAACAGTCACAGCAGACGGCGCCACCTACTGGACCCATGGCAGTCCAGGCAGCACCTGATTTCTTCTAGCATCTACCATAAATTCATACTTGCATATTGGAATCTCATTGAACACCACAGTTCTTGTTTGTTACAATGTATCAGTGCAGATTTCTTGATCTATATCTTACACAGGATAGGTGTAGATAGCCGCGGGCCCATGGTCAAGTGGGTGCCCATGGCATAGGCCCCGTACATACTGGACCCACAAAACATCTGATATAAACCAGTCCTGATATAAACTAGTTCTATGCTCAACTATCCTGGGAACACAACAGGTTAGGGAACGCAGATCTCGACAATACTCCACAGCAGCGGTACAAGTCTCCCTCCTGTCCTGATAGTTTGTTACAATGTATCAGTCTAGACTCCGGGTTATGTGATCACTGAGGATTGTCTGGGATTCGCCACTACTTTGCTGTATATTATACACTATAAAGATCAAATGATAAGCAATGGCATCCTTTATACAGGACACAGAGTGCAGCAGATTCATCCCTCAGTGTGTGTATATAGCGCCCTCCAGTGCTACAATCCTGGCATAGCAAGTGGGAAATCGCTAATCTAAAGACATTTGGTATGTATACAGTACAGACTGTGCGGCACAACCATGGGTGAGGGATTTGTGTGTATATACGGGAGGATGGCAGAGACATGTAATGGCGCATGTGTGGTTATAAAAATCAGCTACTGAGAGAAGAGAGAAGAGACGTCGTTGTACAGGAGAAATCACAGACGTGTCGCTTATTTTCTATAACCTTCTCCCTCTCCCTACAGCAGAAGACCTGACACAGAAACTAAGTCCAACTGATAGTTTGTTTGTTGAGGAAATTTCGAAACAATTACTAAAATCCTGAACTATGGGAAGAATATGCAAATCCGTCTTCCATGATGTAATTAGGAAGACAGTTGCTGCCTCATTGTTGCAAACCAATAGAGGGCGCTCACTGGAATGTGCAAGCCTGTCTTAAGACAGGATTCCAGTGAAATAACCCAATAATGGCTGCTCCCTTTAGCCTCATGCCCGACCTTCCAAGAGGCCTTTGTTTAGCAATGACGCTGGGATTATTACCAGGTTATAGTCTCTCAATCGAGGACAGCTGTTTCAATCTGGTTGGATCTCATCAGCCCGATGTAGAGAGGACTATAACCTGGTAGAGGTGAGAGGCTTAGACAGGGTTCGGGGGATATTGTCACTCCTTAGGGAGAGACCACCATATAGGTGTGTGGAGACTTGTTAAGCCTTTAGCACTCCACTTTGCAAGGAACTATGGGAAGAATATGCAAATCCGTCTTCCATGATGTAATTAAAATCCTGAACACAAGGAAAGGAAATACAAAGTGTAAAGAAGCCACTTTAATAAGATTTCTTAGTTGCTTGTTCAGCCACCAGGTGGCAGACTAAGACCACTCAGGAAAAATGTGTGCTTGATCAGTATGAACACATAGGAACAGTATTATAGTAGTTCTATTCTTGTACATAGGAGTAGTATTATAGTAGTTATATTCTTGTACATAGGAGCAGTATTATAGTAGTTATATTCTTGTACATAGGAGTAGTATTATAGTAGTTATATTCTTGTACATAGGAACAGTATTATAGTAGTTATATTCTTGTACATAGGAGCAGTATTATAGTAGTTCTATTCCTGTACATAGGAGCAGTATTATAGTAGTTATATTCTTGTACATTGGAGGTAGTATTATAGTAGTTCTATTCTTGTACATAGGAGCAGTATTATAGTAGTTATATTCTTGTACATAGGAGCAGTATTATAGTAGTTCTATTCCTGTACATAGGAGCAGTATTATAGTAGTTCTATTCTTGTACATTGGAGGTAGTATTATAGTAGTTCTATTCTTGTACATAGGAGCAGTATTATAGTAGTTCTATTCCTGTACATAGGAGCAGTATTATAGTAGTTATATTCTTGTACATTGGAGGTAGTATTATAGTAGTTCTATTCTTGTACATAGGAGCAGTATTATAGTAGTTATATTCTTGTACATAGGAGTAGTATTATAGTAGTTATATTCTTGTACATAGGAGTAGTATTATAGTAGTTCTATTCTTGTACATAGGAGCAGTATTATAGTAGTTATATTCTTGTACATAGGAGTAGTATTATAGTAGTTATATTCTTGTACATAGGAGTAGTATTATAGTAGTTATATTCTTGTACATAGGAACAGTATTATAGTAGTTCTATTCTTGTACATAGGAGTAGTATTATAGTAGTTATATTCTTGTACATAGGAGTAGTATTATAGTAGTTATATTCTTGTACATAGGAGTAGTATTATAGTAGTTATATTCCTGTACATAGGGGCAGTATTATAGTAGTTATATTCCTGTACATAGGGGCAGTATTATAGTAGTTATATTCTTGTATATAGGAGTAGTATTATAGTAGTTATATTCTTGTACATAGGAGTAGTATTATAGTAGTTATATTCTTGTACATAGGAGTAGTATTATAGTAGTTATATTCTTGTACATAGGAGTAGTATTATAGTAGTTATATTCCTGTACATAGGGGCAGTATTATAGTGGTTATATTCTTGTATATAGGAGTAGTATTATAGTAGTTATATTCTTGTACATAGGAGTAGTATTATAGTAGTTATATTCTTGTACATAGGAGTAGTATTATAGTAGTTATATTCTTGTACATAGGAGTAGTATTATAGTAGTTATATTCCTGTACATAGGAGCAGTATTATAGTAGTTATATTCTTGTACATAGGAGGTAGTATTATAGTAGTTATATTCTTGTACATAGGAGGTGGTATTATAGTAGTTATATTCTTGTACATTGGCTGTAGTATTATAGTAGTTATATTCTTGTACATAGGAGGTAGTATTATAGTAGTTATATTCTTGTACATAGGAGGTGGTATTATAGTAGTTATATTCTTGTACATAGGAGTAGTATTATAGTAGTTATATTCTTGTACATAGGAGCAGTATTATACTAGTTATATTCTTGTATATAGGAGTAGTATTATAGTAGTTCTATTCTTGTACATAGGAGCAGTATTATAGTAGTTATATTCTTGTACATAGGAGTAGTATTATAGTAGTTATATTCTTGTACATAGGAGCAGTATTATAGTAGTTATATTCTTGTACATAGGAGTAGTATTATAGTAGTTATATTCTTGTACATAGGAGTAGTATTATAGTAGTTATATTCTTGTACATTGGAGGTAGTATTATAGTAGTTCTATTCTTGTACATAGGAGTAGTATTATAGTAGTTATATTCTTGTACATAGGAGTAGTATTATAGTAGTTATATTCTTGTACATAGGAGTTATATTATAGTAGTTATATTCTTGTACATAGGAGTAGTATTATAGTAGTTATATTCTTGTACATAGGAGTTATATTATAGTAGTTATATTCTTGTATATAGGAGTAGTATTATAGTAGTTATATGCTTGTACATAGGAGTAGTATTATAGTAGTTATATTCTTGTACATAGGTGTAGTATTATAGTAGTTATATTCTTGTACATAGGGGCAGTATTATAGTAGTTATATTCTTGTACATAGGGGCAGTATTATAGTAGTTATATTCTTGTATATAGGAAACATATATTGAAGATTGGATAATAGTCAAATTAAACCCTGAGTCATGAACCTTACTATTTTTTACATATTGATATCAGTGAATGACAACTGATAAGCACCTGATAGTTTGGCCTTGTAAAATCACTCAGATTGGTTTCTAAGAGATCATTAGCTGAGAAATGGTCATAGAGAAACCTTTGTGTCACTTTCATTTCACATCCATTGTATACACAGAATTACAAAACTAGAGGATCTTGTAATATTCAGTGTGTATATAATATTAGCACTATGTAATGTGCAGAACCTGATGGACACGAACCAGTACAACCAAGATGCTCAATGGAACTTGACAACGTACTGAGCCGGCTCGCTAATGGTTTCTTCCTGGGTTTGTTGTATCCGCCATTTCTCATCTGTTTGGACTTCCAGTACAGCCCCATTGATACTAAATAAAATATACTGTATCATATTATGGTGATGTATACAAAACCCACGGCCTATGATTGACTTCCTTTCTATAACAGCGGTTACACGCGGACACCGCTCAGACCCCATTGACTATAATGGGGTCATCCAGACGTCTGCTGTTTTCATAATGAAGGACTTTTCTGATTTTTGTCGTTTTTTCGTGGCAGTGTCTCCCAAGGAGGCTCCGACACTAGTGTGAACTTAACCCAAGAATTACAACACTGCGGGTTTTCCATTTTACCTGACCTTAGCCAGTTGTTTCACAGGTCGTCCCATAATCTTAGCCTTGTCCGGGGTCGAAATGAGCAAAGACAGTCCCTGAATACTTGGACTAGGCTGAACTCAGACCAGTGTGAACAGTAACCTATAATACTTGCACTTGTCCAGGATTTCACCAGTGTCCTCTCTCCTTCCACAGGCTGAGACACAGTAGTGGAGATATCCTTTGATATTTATGATATCATCATATACCCTTATCATATACCTGGGAAAACACATGGACCCGTAGACTATAATGGGGTCCGTGTGGTTTCTGCACGAAACATGCAGAGAGAAAAGTGCTGCTTGTAGGACTTTTCTCTCAGCATGTTTCATGCGGAAACCGAGTGGAAACCACACGGACCCCATTATAGTCTATGGGGTCCGCGTGTTTTCCCAGGTAACCACTTTTCTATGTATATAGGTTTCCGTTCGGGGGGGTCCCCAAGTGGAGTCCCTGAACACAGATGTGAAGCGGGCCTAAGATTAGCAGGGCATGGGTGGGCAGTTAGTACAGACTGCAGCAGGCTGGAGATGTGACAGAGGGCCACCCAGGCTGCAGGAGAGGCCGTGACGTCCCAGATGGCCATAGCAGATGTGGTCAGGGCCAGGGTGCAAGCTGTGCAGGTGCTGAGTATACCGCAACGTATCTGTAACAACAACTAGTTTACTACAGATTGGAAACAATGTGCAGACTGAGAATGTACAGTGAAGGTGTCTTTGTCTTGTTGTCTTCAGGCTTCCTTGCATAGAGTTGGTCGAGATACTACTGTGATCGCCGCCATCCATCTGCTGAGTATGGAGAGGCCAATGCTGACTCCTTCAGTCTCAGGCCTTCCCTTTGGGCTCCGGTGTTCGTTTTCCATGTAGTTTGAGTATCTGGACTCAGTGTGGGTTAGCTAGCGTCTCCTAGGACCTGCAGCCAGAGCTGCCCTGAGCCCATTGACTAAATACATCCAGGCTGCAGATGGTTAACCCTGCAAGGACGTTCCTGTTATTGACAGTCGGACATCCCAGAGAGAAGGCAGGGGTGACTTATTACCGTGGCTACCTCACCAATCTCTGTATACACAGTGCTCAATGAGTTATATACTGTATACATCTATATATACACACACATTACAGGAGCCACCATGACACTACTAATAGCGGACCCTCCACACAGTATAATGTCCCATCGTGGCCCCAACTGTGTTCATTGTTGATATTGCAAAAATTTTGAGTTCAGCACCTGAAAATTTGGGGTCACACCACCCACACACTATTATTATGCTCCAGAGTATAATGATTGGCGGCGCAGCGGAAGTGACAAACATCAAAACCAGTGGTGCTCCCCTCTCCTGCGCTGCTGAGTCCGGTCCTATTCAGTGAGGTCACAGCCGTGGGTTACACCAGTGTCATTATGCGTTTCAATGCCGGCCTGGCCCATGTGACGTCAGTACAGAGGCGCAAGAGTCCAGGAGAGGTGAGTAACATTGGCTTTTATGTCCACTCATCTCCCCTGGGCCTCCAATCATTATACTCGGGGGGGTTGAAGAGACCCCAGAGTATAATAATAGCAGTATTTGTTGGGGTTCACCACCAAAGAACAGCAAACTGAGATACACAAAGCAAATCAAGGGTTATAAGAAACCCATAGATGTCTTGAGGAATGAGCTATTGTGACGTGACCCCCCAGTCCCCCTTCAATGTATACAATATGAATAGAGCTATATACAGAGTATACATTCTATGTGCATGGTCACTGGCTTGGAAAGTGACACTTCACTCCGGACCACCGGTAACTTCTACAAAGCTAGAAGTGAAGGAAAAAGCATCAAATAACCTTCTCCAATATGTGTAGGAGCCCTCGGCTAAACTGCCCATCTGCATCTCCCACAATGCAATGCAGCACAGAACAGAATTTATGATTTTTAGAATTTGATATATTTCAAGTGGCAACCAGCAGAATTGTGAGTGCAGCTGTGGATGTGACTGGAGTATAAGGGCTAGTTCACACGTAAAAACCTCCTGGCTTATTTTGGTCCTGAAAAAAACCGCTTCCTAATTAGGAAGCTTTTTTTGACATTGCCAAGCTTTTTTGGAGCTTTTTTTTTTTGTAAAAACCGCTTCCAAAAAAAGCCAGGCTGTTTTCCTCTCCCATATGAGTGAATGGGCTGAAAAAACCGCTAGCGGTTTTTTGCAAAAAACCGCGCGGAAAAAAAACGCGCGGTTTTTGCCTCCCATTCACTTCTATTGCTTTCTTCAGGCGGAAAACGCCTGAAGAAAGGTCATGTCGCTTCTTTTTTCTGCTAGCTGAAAAATAACTAGCAGAAAAAAAAAAGCTAGCTGTTCACATAGGGCTCCATTGTAAAGGGGCTGATTTTGAAGCGAAATCCGCTGTCAAAAAACTCCCCTTTGCCCACGTGTGAACTAGCCCGACATGATATAGCCTAGATAGAGGGAGTCTTCTGAGGTGTCACCGACCATCTTATGTACAGTGCGGCTGCTACAATGTATCTCAGCAGGTGAATTAGACAGAGAGATGTTTCCGGAATAACCTGAGTCATGTCCTTGTTCTTCAGAAGGAGGAGCCACTTTCACTCAATCGGTTCTTCCTCTTAGATTTGCTCCGGTTTTTTATGCAGACCACAATCCCAACAACTGCACAACCCAGAGCCACACCGCCGACGGAAGCCACAATCACCGACCACATGGGCAACTGATCACTGTCATCTTTTACTGGGTCCTCAACCTCTGGGTCATCGACATCTGGATTGTCAACCTCTGGCAGTCCACTGTTCTTCAAGGTAAAAAGGAATGGCTGATCCTAAGAGAAAGATAAAACATATTAATCATGTTACATACATTACATTACTTACTCTTATACTCCAGAACTGCGCTCACTATTCTGCTGGTACAGTCACTGTGTACATACATTACTTATCCTGTATTATACTCCAGAGCTGCGCTCACTATTCTGCTGGTGCAGTCACTGTGTACATACATTACATTACTTATCCTGTACTGATCCTGAGTTACATCCTGTATTATACTCCAGAGCTGTGCTCACTATTCTGCTGGTGCAGTCACTGTGTACATACATTACATTACTTATCCTGTACTGATCCTGAGTTACATCCTGTATTATACTCCAGAGCTGCACTCACTATTCTGCTGGTGCAGTCACTGTGTACATACATTACATTACTTATCCTGTACTGATCCTGAGTTACATTCTGTATTATACTCCAGAGCTGCGCTCACTATTCTGTTGGTGCAGTCACTGTGTACATACATTACATGACTTATCCTGTATTATACTCCAGAGCTGCGCTCACTATTCTGCTGGTGCAGTCACTGTGTACATACATTACATTACTTATCCTGTACTGATCCTGCGTTACATCCTGTATTATACTCCAGAGCTGTGCTCACTATTCTGCTGGTGCAGTCACTGTGTACATACATTACATTACTTATCCTGTACTGATCCTGAGTTACACCTTGTATTATACTCCAGAGCAGCGCTCACTATTCTGCTGGTGCAGTCACTGTGTACATACATTACATTACTTATCCTGTACTGATCCTGCGTTACATCCTGTATTATACTCCAGAGCTGCGCTCACTATTCTGCTGGTACAGTCACTGTATACATACATTACATGACTTATCCTGTATTATACTCCAGAGCTGCGCTCACTATTCTGCTGGTACAGTCACTGTGTACATACATTACATTACTTATCCTGTACTGATCCTGCGTTACATCCTGTATTATACTCCAGAGCTGTGCTCACTATTCTCCTGGTACAGTCACTGTATACATACATTACATTACTTATTCTGTACTGATCCTGAGTTACATCCTGTATTATACTCCAGAGCTGCGCTCACTATTCTGCTGGTGCAGTCACTGTGTACATACATTACATTACTTATCCTGTACTGATCCTGAGTTACATCCTGTATTATACTCCAGAGCTGCACTCACTATTCTGCTGGTGCAGTCAATGTGTACATACATTACATTACTTATCCTGTACTGATCCTGAGTTACATCCTGTATTATACTCCAGAGCTGCACTCACTATTCTGCTGGTACAGTCACTGTGCAATGTGTTGTCATCTTGTCCTGATCATGTTCAGCTGACATAAGTATATGACTCTTTATATGACAGCCCTCCACCTGTGTGAGCAGGTTATAGTAGGTTCTGTATATAATGGTTCTATTCTTTGTTAATAAGTAGAGAGCTTCAACATAGTGAAGGAAACTGTCAGTAAGTGACATGACCTGCATTTCGCTTACTATCCCCTGTGATTGTTCTTACATTGGAAGGACAGTTCAGCTTTACGCGGCTGTGGGTGAAGTTGTTGTAGTTCGTCTTTTGGCCAACAGGCTGTATCTGTAGATAAAACACAGACATAAACTTTATAAATTGTCAATGGGTTATGAGAAACATCATCTATAGAGCGCCCCCTACTGGTGCTCTTACCATGTTATTCCACAGGGCGATCGCCATCTCTGCGTGTCCTCCCTCAGAGAAATGGAAGCAGTCTACAGCGAAGAAGGCAAGGTCTGGGTTCCCGTCCTGTGGCAAAGAGTCATATCTTAATGTGCTCTACACTACTGCTCCAGCATTACACCAGAGCTCTACACTACTGCTCCAGCATTACACCAGAGCTCTACACTACTGCTCCAGCATTACACCAGAGCTCTACACTACTGCTCCAGCATTACACCAGAGCTCTACACTACTGCTCCAGCATTACACCAGAGCTCTACACTACTGCTCCAGCATTACACCAGAGCTCTACACTACTGCTCCAGCATTATAACAGAGCTCTACACTACTGCTCCAGCATTACACCAGAGCTCTACACTACTGCTCCAGCATTACACCAGAGCTCTACACTACTGCTCCAGCATTACACCAGAGCTCTACACTACTGCTCCAGCATTACACCAGAGCTCTACACTACTGCTCCAGCATTACACCAGAGCTCTACACTACTGCTCCAGCATTATACCAGAGCTCTACACTACTGCTCCAGCATTATACCGGAGCTCTACACTACTGCTCCAGCATTACACCAGAGCTCTACACTACTGCTCCAGCATTACACCAGAGCTCTACACTACTGCTCCAGCATTATACCAGAGCTCTACACTACTGCTCCAGCATTATACCGGAGCTCTACACTACTGCTCCAGCATTACACCAGAGCTCTACACTACTGCTCCAGCATTACACCAGAGCTCTACACTACTGCTCCAGCATTACACCAGAGCTCTACACTACTGCTCCAGCATTACACCAGAGCTCTACACTACTGCTCCAGTATTACACCAGAGCTCTACACTACTGCTCCAGCATTATACCAGAGCTCTACACTACTGCTCCAGCATTACACCAGAGCTCTACACTACTGCTCCAGCGTTACACCAGAGCTCTACACTACTGCTCCAGCATTATACCAGAGCTCTACACTACTGCTCCAGCATTATACCAGAGCTCTACACTACTGCTCCAGCATTATACAAGAGCTCTATACTACTGCTCCAGCATTACACCAGAGCTCTACACTACTGCTCCAGCATTACACCAGAGCTCTACACTACTGCTCCAGCATTACACCAGAGCTCTACACTACTGCTCCAGCATTACACCAGAGCTCTACACTACTGCTCCAGCATTACACCAGAGCTCTACACTACTGCTCCAGCATTACACCAGAGCTTTACACTACTGCTCCAGCATTATACCAGAGCTCTACACTACTGCTCCAGCATTACACCAGAGCTCTACACTACTGCTCCAGCATTATACCAGAGCTCTACACTACTGCTCCAGCATTACACCAGAGCTCTACACTACTGCTCCAGTATTACACCAGAGCTCTACACTACTGCTCCAGCATTATACCAGAACTCTACACTACTGCTCCAGCATTATACCAGAGCTCTACACTACTGCTCCAGCATTATACAAGAGCTCTATACTACTGCTCCAGCATTACACCAGAGCTCTACACTACTGCTCCAGCATTACACCAGAGCTCTACACTACTGCTCCAGCATTACACCAGAGCTCTACACTACTGCTCCAGCATTACACCAGAGCTCTACACTACTGCTCCAGCATTACACCAGAGCTCTACACTACTGCTCCAGCATTACACCAGAGCTTTACACTACTGCTCCAGCATTACACCAGAGCTCTACACTACTGCTCCAGCACTATACCAGAGCTCTACACTACTGCTCCAGCATTACACCAGAGCTCTACACTACTGCTCCAGCATTACACCAGAGCTCTACACTACTGCTCCAGCATTACACCAGAGCTCTACACTACTGCTCCAGCATTACACCAGAGCTCTACACTACTGCTCCAGCATTACACCAGAGCTCTACACTACTGCTCCAGCATTACACCAGAGCTCTACACTACTGCTCCAGCATTACACCAGAGCTCTACACCACTGCTCCAGTATTACACCAGAGCTCTACACTACTGCTCCAGCATTACACCAGAGCTCTACACTACAGCACCAGGTCTTCTCCACACTTCTGTGCTATGCAGGGGAGGTTTAGGCCCCACCATATTTCCTCCCCTCCACTCAGTATTGATCCTATAGGGTTACTTACACCATCTACAGGTACCGCAGTGTTGGTGAAGAATGGTTGAGCCACTGCAGCAAAATCCTCCCGCTCTGTGTATTTCTCCGCCAGTGCAGCTACATGTACCTGTAAGAGAATGAGATAGAGAGCGACCATTAATATAATTCATACCTGAGCATTACAGGTGAGCAAACCAATTTGATTCAAGCTGGGTTTGACCAGAATATTCCAAATTGTTCTGTTTTGAACAAGGCCGAATCATTTACCATTTGTAGTAGATGAGCTAATAATAGCCCCAGCCACAAGCACTGCACAGAGAAAGTATGGAGGAGAGACATGTATGATGTACTGGCATCACCTGACAGCCTCTCAGACATAGTCAGTGTTAGGTGGACACCTTACAGTGGTTAGGTAATATACTGGGTATAAGATGCAATGGAAGAGGAACACCAGGCATATCAGTGATGGTGGAAGTAGAGGATGGATGTGTAATTCATCACTGCAGGATCTAAAGGAATTACTTTTCAGCAACACACAGCCTGTTAATCTATAAAGTCTCTGTTTGTTAAGGGTTTCTATTTTGGTTATCCAATATACATACAAACTGCCACCATTGTAAATGTGGATGGTAACAGCAACACTACCTTCTTGTGTTGAAAGCCCCATCAGTAACCGTAGTGTTGTTGTACTTACTGAGAATAAAGTCTTTGAAAGCAGTGAACCACAAATATTGAGCGAGGGTTCTGCTTGTTCCTCCTCTGGAACATGTAATTTACCAGACTTTCTTCACGTAAACAGATCCCGATGTGCAACCCCAACATCCAAGACCTGCCTGGGGTAGATCTAAGGCAAGCACGGATGGTGGCGGCACTGGCAGACATGTATCTGGGCCCAAACTGAACAAACCAAAATGAAACGAAACTTGAGAGATTCAGCCATGACTACTCTGTATGTGCGGAGCTCCCTCTAGTGGAGGCTGCAGTATACAGGATTTGGCTGCAATGACATGATGTGGTCACTTACCTGCAAGTCTCTGTTGAATTTCTTTATTTCGTTCAGTTCTGGGGATCCCTCTGAGGGGTTAATGAAGCAGGGGCACACATTTCTAGGAAAAGCACCGATTACCCGTTAGTACATGTAACATAGGGCGCTATTATTTATGCAATGAGAGTGATGGCCATTATAAGACACAAGGTCAGGGGATTAGATACTGACGGCCTTAGGATGCTGCAGCCAAAGGTCTCTGCGTTGACTTTACGCAGCCCCTCCACCTCCATGATTTGCACCAAGTTGACGAAAACGCGAGGAATCTATGAGACGAAAGAAAATCAGAAGAAATAAGATGGCGGCTCAAAGATGGCGCCCGAGTTATCAGATGGGAATCTACGGGACACACCTCCTTATAGAAAAGGTCCAGGGCTCTCTCCAGATGCTTGATGTGATTGGTCAGAGAATAGCGATCCTGCAAAAGAAACGCAACGTTGTAACAGTAAGATCTTCCAAAAATCCTGAATGTGGGGAATTAGTTTCTGAATGTGAGTCCGTAACTGTGTGCACAGTGTCCTAGAACTAATAACAAGAGAATTGCATTGCTAGCCCTTACACCATGCCACAGAATAAAACTGTGTGAATATGGTCTTATCATGATTGTTTCAATCACAACGATATGGGAGTATTCAATGGCATTATGCATTATTAATTGAGCACTGTATGGCGGCATTAAATCAGCAATATACTGTATGAGAGTAAATGGCAATGTGATGTAACGTATTATGTGGTAGTGAAGTCTATATTGCAGTGTTTTACTCACCCGGTCCCTGCAGTACTGGCAGAGGTCATTACCCCCAATGAAAATTGTGATCAACTTCCAGTCCTGATCAAAGTTTATATCCTAAGAGGAAGCGGAAAAGAAAGGAATCAGTGTAAGGAAGCAGAATACCGTATACTGGTGCTTATACTGGACATCGGGGAGTATTATTATTAGTGGGGTTCAACCACTGGGACCATCAATAATCACGAGAATGGGTTCTTGTTCCCTGTCTGAATGGAGCGGGAGTCTATGCGCATGCACTACAGCCCCATTTATTGTCTATGGATCTGTCTGAAACGGCGGAGCACAGGGCTTAGCTACTGTATCACCAGCAGTCCCAAGGAGAATGAATGTAGTGACAGCGCCTGCGCGGCCTGATACTCCACAGGGGAACAGACCCAGAGGTCAGGCCTGCACCGATCACTATCGTATCCCCTGCGAAAACAGGAAAACATTACAATTTGGATAAACCCTACAAAGATTAAATCTACTCCAAGACTAATAGGTTATGTATGGCAATATAACCCCCAATATAACACTGCCCCATGTCACACCATCTGTGAGGTCACCGTAGTTACTAATCTGATAATACTCACATTACTCTCCTTCATCTTCTTTACTAGAGACTCAGCTTGTGATGGAATATTCCTACATGAATAACAGGATAGAAAGCTCTTATAATAGTAACATAACACAATGCTGGGAGTGATAGTCACATATAGATTATGTAGGAAATGAACTAGAACATCCTATTTATTTATTATTATTACAATTATTATTGTTACTATTATTATTATTATTTATAGCAATTATATTATTTACTATGCAGCATATGGGGTATACATAGGGAGCCGTATTATAGTAGTTATATTCTTGTACATAGGAGTAGTATTATAGTAGTTATATTCTTGTACATAGGGGTAGTATTATAGTAGTTATATTCTTGTACATAGGAGTAGTATTATAGTAGTTATATTCTTGTACATAGGAGTAGTATTATAGTAGTTATATTCTTGTACATAGGAGTAGTATTATAGTAGTTATATTCTTGTACATAGGGGTAGTATTATAGTAGTTATATTCTTGTACATAGGAGGTAGTATTATAGTAGTTATATTCTTGTACATAGGAGCAGTATTATAGTAGTTATATTCTTGTACATAGGAGCAGTATTATAGTAATTATATTCTTGTACATAGGAGAAGTATTATAGTAGTTATATTCTTGTACATAGGGGTAGTATTATAGTAGTTATATTCTTGTACATAGGAGTAGTATTATAGTAGTTATATTCTTGTACATAGGGAGCAGTATTATAGTAGTTATATTCTTGTACATAGGGGTAGTATTATAGTAGTTATATTCTTGTACATAGGAGTAGTATTATAGTAGTTATATTCTTGTACATAGGGGTAGTATTATAGTAGTTATATTCTTGTACATAGGAGCAGTATTATAGTAGTTATATTCTTGTACATAGGAGCAGTATTATAGTAATTATATTCTTGTACATAGGAGAAGTATTATAGTAGTTATATTCTTGTACATAGGGGTAGTATTATAGTAGTTATATTCTTGTACATAGGAGTAGTATTATAGTAGTTATATTCTTGTACATAGGGGTAGTATTATAGTAGTTATATTCTTGTACATAGGAGTAGTATTATAGTAGTTATATTCTTGTACATAGGGAGCAGTATTATAGTAGTTATATTCTTGTACATAGGGGTAGTATTATAGTAGTTATATTCTTGTACATAGGAGTAGTATTATAGTAGTTATATTCTTGTACATAGGGGTAGTATTATAGTAGTTATATTCTTGTACATAGGAGTAGTATTATAGTAGTTATATTCTTGTACATAGGGGTAGTATTATAGTAGTTATATTCTTGTACATAGGAGTAGTATTATAGTAGTTATATTCTTGTACATAGGAGTAGTATTATAGTAGTTATATTCTTGTACATAGGGGTAGTATTATAGTAGTTATATTCTTGTACATAGGAGTAGTATTATAGTAGTTATATTCTTGTACATAGGAGTAGTATTATAGTAGTTATATTCTTGTACATAGGGGTAGTATTATAGTAGTTATATTCTTGTACATAGGAGTAGTATTATAGTAGTTATATTCTTGTACATAGGGGTAGTATTATAGTAGTTATATTCTTGTACATAGGAGCAGTATTATAGTAGTTATATTCTTGTACATAGGAGCAGTATTATAGTAATTATATTCTTGTACATAGGAGAAGTATTATAGTAGTTATATTCTTGTACATAGGAGCAGTATTATAGTAGTTATATTCTTGTACATAGGAGCAGTATTATAGTAATTATATTCTTGTACATAGGAGCAGTATTATAGTAGTTATATTCTTGTACATAGGAGTAGTATTATAGTAGTTATATTCTTGTACATAGGGGTAGTATTATAGTAGTTATATTCTTGTACATAGGAGCAGTATTATAGTAGTTATATTCTTGTACATAGGAGCAGTATTATAGTAGTTATATTCTTGTACATAATAGTAGTATTATAGTAGTTATATTCTTGTACATAGGAGCAGTATTAAAGTAGTTATATTCTTGTACATAGGAGTAGTATTATAGTAGTTATATTCTTGTACATAGGAGTAGTATTATAGTAGTTATATTCTTGTACATAGAAGGTAGTATTATAGTAGTTATATTCTTGTACATAGGAGCAGTATTATAGTAGTTATATTCTTGTACATAGGAGCAGTATTATAGTAGTTATATTCTTGTACATAGGGAGCCGTATTATAGTAGTTATATTCTTGTACATAGGAGCAGTATTATAGTAGTTATATTCTTGTACATAGGAGCAGTATTATAGTAGTTATATTCTTGTACATAGGAGGTAGTATTATAGTAGTTATATTCTTGTACATAGGAGTAGTATTATAGTAGTTATATTCTTGTACATAGGAGGTAGTATTATAGTAGTTATATTCTTGTACATAGGAGTAGTATTATAGTAGTTATATTCTTGTACATAGGAGTAGTATTATAGTAGTTATATTCTTGTACATAGGAGGTAGTATTATAGTAATTATATTCTTGTACATAGGAGTAGTATTATAGTAGTTATATTCTTGTACATAGGAGTAGTATTATAGTAGTTATATTCTTGTACATAGGGAGCCGTATTATAGTAGTTATATTCTTGTACATAGGAGCAGTATTATAGTAGTTATATTCTTGTACATAGGAGCAGTATTATAGTAGTTATATTCTTGTACATATGGGGCAATATTATAGTTGTAGTTTAATATGTTAAAATATTTTTGCATGAAGGCTAAATTCTCACTTACTCAGTCGATGCATTACTGACTGCCATATTAAACATTTGGTTATCAGTGCCAATGCCGGTGGAAAATCCCTTTAAATTTGGATTGAACTTCCTAAAAATATCTAAAAGAAATAGAATATTATGTAATAAAGATAAAGGACATTAGCATGAAATAACTGAATATATAAATCCCCATCAGTCCCAGGATGTTCTGCATCTTATTATTACTATTCCTATACAATATCGCTGAATGTCTATGTCTCTATTCTCACAACACTTCCTGCTCCAGAGGGCTGACTGTTTTATCACAGGGACATAGGGCCTCTTATTACCAGCCAGTGAGATTTCACCTGTCATTTACCTACTGGACTTAGTGAAAAAATTAAATTTGATTCTAATTTGTTGTTATGAGGCTGGTTATTGTACAATAAGCAATAAGAATACGGGAACAGGAAGTGTTATCATGGGGTCACAGGCAGACTGAGCTCTTTTCACAGTGGACACTGCATCTCCCGGTCCTCCTGTCCTCAGTAGTTGTCCCTGGATACAGAATAGTTCTACCTTGGTTTATTTTGGCTATGTCCATATTCCATCATACATGACGTACACGTGTACATTGATCTCTCCACAGACCATCATAGATTTAGTTTAATAGACTCAATGTCACTCAATAAAAAAATCTGAATCTGTGCTATAATAATAGTGATATCCAGATGTTTATGAAAGTTCTTACTTGGTAATGTGGTGTAGGTCTCCAGAGTCCCATCTCCTCCAATACTGCAAGGGAATGTAAATATATCAGTCACAACTGGTGGAGATGGCGCCTATAGAGTTGTCCTGTCCCCCTACTCATATAGAGTTGTCCTGTCCCCCTACTCATATAGAGTTGTCCTGTCCCCCTACTTATATAGAGTTGTCCTGTCCCCCTACTCATATAGAGTTGTCCTGTCCCCCCTACTCATATAGAGTTGTCCTGTCCCCCTACTCATATAGAGTTGTCCTGTCCCCCTACTTATATAGAGTTGTCCTGTCCCCCTACTCATATAGAGTTGTCCTGTCCCCCTACTCATATAGAGTTGTCCTGTCCCCCTACTTATATAGAGTTGTCCTGTCCCCCCTACTCATATAGAGTTGTCCTGTCCCCCTACTTATATAGAGTTGTCCTGTCCCCCCTACTCATATAGAGTTGTCCTGTCCCCCCTACTCATATAGAGTTGTCCTGTCCCCCCTACTCATATAGAGTTGTCCTGTCCCCCCTACTCATATAGAGTTGTCCTGTCCCCCCTACTCATATAGAGTTGTCCTGTCCCCCCTACTCATATAGAGTTGTCCTGTCCCTCTACTCATATAGAGTTGTCCTGTCCCCCTACTCATATAGAGTTGTCCTGTCCCCCCTACTCATTTACAGTAAAGCTGTATGGTGACGCTATGAAATCTAAAATCACTCTGGATTTACAGTAATCCAATAATATAATATGATGTGACAAGATATAATATAATAAAATATAATGTGATATAATATAACGTAATATGTGATATAATGTAATATGATGTGATATTATATAAGATGTAATATAGTAGAATATAATATGATGTGATATAGTATAATGTAATATGATGTGATATAATGTAATATAATATATGATGTAATATAGTAGAATAGAATATGATGTGATATAATATGATTTGATGTAACATCATATAATATAGTATAACATGATGTGACATGATATAATATATAATGTAATATATGAGTGTAGTTCTAGCTGTATATTGCTGTTCTCACCTCCAGGAGACTCCTCTCCATTCTGTAATAAGGTTCATCAGGGACGTTGACTTGGCGCCTAGTCCAGCCTAAATATAAAGTATAGTAATGAAGCAACAATTTTAGTGGAATCTGAGGTTTTGAGGTTTGCTACCCATGGATCATTATGACACTCTGGGTGTATAGTAATTGGAGGCCCAGAGGAGGTGAACATATCATACAGTCATACACACCTTGTCCCACCTCTCCAGGACTCTCTCATAGCGTTCAGTCCTCCTTCTTGGGTGATATCAGCAGTTTCAGGGGAACGCTGAGGCCGGTGATTGGGTTTCATTGGTCACATGGGGCTTCACCGATGATACCTTGATGTAACTCTCATGACGTTGACGTGCTCCAAATGACCACTGAGGTGCAATCACAGGCCACTGATATCCCCCAGTAGGCCTGAAGAGAAAGGAAGAGGCCACAAGATGCCTCGAGGGAGCCCAGAAGAGGGCGATGATCAGTTATTTTCCGACACCTCCCCTGGGTCTCCAGTATTTGGGGGTTGAATAGACCTTAAAGTTTCATAATAATTTAGGGATGGCAAACCCCAAAAATTCTGGATTCACCAAACCTAAATTATTAGAAAATTTGTAATGAACCCGAGTTATTAGGGGGCGTTCACACTACCGTCGGTGTCCGACATGTAGTGTCCGCTCCTAGTGTCCGCTCAAAATCTGTCACGGACACTAGGAGCGGACACTAGATGTGTCCGTGACACCTGTCATTCACTTTAATGGGCATGCAGGGTTCCTCTGTCCGCTTGAGAAGTCGGACATCTTCTCTTGCGGACAGGGAAGGACGGGCACGGAGTGCAAAAGAACGCACCCGATGCCCATTCAAGTGAATGACAGGTGTCACGGACACATCTAGTGTCCGCTCCTAGTGTCCGTGACAGATTTTGAGCGGACACTAGGAGCGGACACTACATGTCGGACACCGACGGTAGTGTGAACGCTCCCTTACAAACCAGTTTTCTCATCTGGGCCTCTAAATATTATACTCTGGGGTCTAAAGAGACCCTTATGGTGAAAGAAACTGGTGTGTGAAACTTACAAATATTCGTCAAACAAATCTTGTGAGGTTTGCCCATCTTTATTACACGCATATACTGTATACATATATAAACATATAGAAAAATATATATACACACACACATTTTTTTTTTTCAGCTTTGCCATATAGACTGGGATAGATCTGCAGAGTCATCTCATTATCATTTCATTCACCTTCAAATATTCACAGAAAAATTATTACAAAATCTTTTTCAAAATCCCTTTCATGATTGACTTTGCTCTAAATAGCAGCACAGACTGTCCACGCTGCAGGCGGTCTAGTATGGCAGCCATTGTTGTAGAACATAATGTGATCGTACAGCACTGGATATGTAAGGATGAGGCTCGATCTCCTAATACACAGTAAATCCCGCATTAATGATAATATAAAGACAACATGAGAGACTTACAGTCAGTGAATCCCCCAGAGCTGCCACCACCTTGATATCTCCTGGGCGGAGCTTATGGACTGTAAATAATAAGAACCAGAAGTGATATAAAGACCAAACACTACAATACGTCCCCTTGTGGTCACCTCCAGTATTACAAGTAATATAATATACTGTGTATTCTGATTTCTGTCTTTTTCCCCCATACACTAAACACTACAGATACTTGTCCTTGCTGGATGTTGTAATATACAGAATATCTACATATTGAAAAGTTATAATAATAAAATCAATGGAATTGTAATAAAATATTAATTGGAGATTTTCATTTTTATGTCGTCCTCACCTGACTTGGGAATATCATTGGACACTGCGATGAAATCTTGACAATTCATATCACTGCCCCAGTTCTGTGAGGAGACAGAAGATATGACTGGAATAATAATATAATATAATTATAATAATAGTAAGAAGCAGGAAATCATCTTTACATGGGGAATCTGATATAAAACCAAGGAAAGTCACACCAGCAGATCCGTGACTGATAAAGGATGTCCCATACAAAGAGTTATAGCATACAGGCACACTAGGCAGCTGTCCGGGGCAGCAGAATTTAGTAGCACAAAGTATATGACCAGCTTAAGATGGAATCCCCCTTTAAATGTCTGACCCAATCAGAATGACAAGTCCCACGAGTAATCTTACATCAATAGGCTTTGGAGTGGGTGATGGGATGGGATAGTTGTAGTTGCTGTTCTTGTAGGTCCTCAGGTATGGCTGTGCCTAAAAGAGGAAGTAAATGGTTTAATTTATTATATTTACAAGTGTTTGGTCTAATAGACCGATCTTCATGGGAGGAGAAGAGATGATTACGGTCTGTATTGCGATAGTGTAAAGGACAACCATCATGGAGCTTCTCAAACACATGGTTGGCCAAATGAGATGAGGTCTTGAGGGCTTTCCACTATAGTCGGAAAATCCAGGACCATTGCTGGGCTGGCACTGGACATATCACTTAATGGGGACCATTCGCCACCTCCATCAACTCTATCTCTTTGCATCCATCCACGATTCTGGAGTAGTTGGAATTTCTTCTCTAGTTCCTACCATTCCTGAGCCATCAGTGCTGTTAGTTTCAGTATCCAAGATACTAAGCAGTCTCTCTACTGTCTGGACTGAAGCAGGTAGTTTGGGACCACCTATCTGACAACAGACACCATATTTGGGCTCAAAGTAACAGAAACTACTACTCAAGAACCGTAGGGGCTAGAGAAGAAAACTGTGCCAGGGTCAATGGAGCAGCAGCAAGGATGGATCCATAGAGTTGTTGGAGTACCCTTTTAAGTCATTCCCTCTAGTGAACCTTATTGATGAATTCTGAGTTATTAGAGGGGGATTCTCCTCACTGGGTTGGAGTGGAGTCATTACAAGAGGAATGCACTGGTGGATTTCGGGTGGATGGATTTGACCCATCTCTTTTACAATGGGTTGTCTTATCTCCATAGTCACAGTGGCACTTGAGGACGGAGGCCGCCTACCTGTGTAGGACACCGGAGCGGGATATTCTCAGTAAAGTCAAAAGTGTCCGTCTTCTGGTCAAGAGGCTCAAGCTGGGAAATAAAAGCAGATAAGAGACCCAATGAGAGGCGGGAACTGTGTAATCTATGTCACAACGAGATGAAGATCTGTAAATCCAGACTAGCAATGAAGATCCTACACAATATTGTAAGACACTGCCTGGCATCGCCTAAAGCTCTGCCTCTGAATAGTATACGTTGGGACCCCTGCAGATCAACGGCCTCCTGGAGCGTGAGGCTTAATTGCTACAGTAAATGTGCGGCAAGTGAGCAGAACAATGCCCGGCAGGTAAGCAAAGCCCCGCGTGCTTCACGTAACAGCTAATCTGCGAGGGTCCCAATTCCCAACAGTAGGACCTCTACCAATCTAAACTAATCTTAGAGATAGACACCTCCAGTTTTGTATACATGGTCACATGATCAGAACCAGTTGATGTCGCTCTTCCTCCTCTTTCCCTCTTGTTTTTGCAGATAGTTACCTGTGCTATGGGGGCCAGCACACTATAGTAGAAAATGAGAGAGGGGAGGGAAGAGGCAGAACGACCGTGAGGATGGTGAGCCCAGCCCATGTGGTGCTGCGCGGCCCCAATCACATCCATGTGTGGTCGGATCCATCACCAGCAACTTGTGGACATTTTCCACTTGGTGAAAGTACTGAATAATCGGTGAAATCATCAATAAAGTCAATGAAGACCTCAAGGTTATAAAATACATGAATAACTTTACCATGTTGTTCCAGAGCATCCTGGCGAGCTGAGTGTGAGACTTCTGGCTGAGGTGGAAACAGTCCGGGGCGAGATACGAAATATCAGGCTCTCCTGTCTTATAAATATGGAAAACAGATTTGTATATTATATGTATTTTATATATTCAATTCCTCCTATTGTACCGCTACCTCCTCCTCCTGGTGTACCTCTGTCTCCTCCTAGTGTATCACTACCTCCTATTAGATTCCGACTACCTCCTCCTAGTGTACCTCTACCTCCTAGAAAACCGCTACCTCCTCTTGGAGTACCACTACCTCCTAATCCTAGTGCATCACTATCTCCTCCTAGTGTACCTCTACCTCCTCCTAGTGTATTACTAACTCCTGCTGGTGTACCTTTACCTCCTAGAGTACCACTACCTCCTCCAAGAGAACCGCTTCCTCTCCAGGTGTACCCCTATCTCCTACTGGTGTACCCCTATCTCCTCCTGGTGTACCCCTATCTCCTACTGGTGTACCTCTGCCTCCTCCTGGTGTACTGCTACCTCCTCCTGGTGTACCCCTATCTCCTCCTGGAGTACCTCTACCTCCTTCAGGTGTACTGCGATCCCAAATGTAAAGAACCATGGAATTAATGGTGCTATATAAATAAATAAATAATAATGATCTCCTCCTAGTGTACCTCTATCTCCTCCTAATATACTTCTAGCCCCTCTGCCCCCATTGACCACAGCTTTCAGATAACAGCCGCCCCATCTTATCACATATCAAGGCAGATACGGGAAGATTTGTGTAATTGACTTCTAGATGAGTCTGAATAGAACAGTGTGGCACTATAAAGCAAGGAGAATTTCCAGAGTATACAAGGACCCCCATACTGTAGATTTAATAGCTATGCTTTACTAGGGGATCTAGGAGATAGCACATGGTCTATATAGAAGGACTGGATTACCGAGAGATGAGGAATTTTTGGATTTCGGAAAAATGGCTGGAGAACCACCGTGAAATCTTCTCTGGTGTCGTATCTTCCAGAGTCAATGAACTGACGGAGACTGTGCTGTAGGGGGCAGAAAACATGAAAAGTCAGTTATAATTTCATAGGCTTTGCGGGTATTTATAGGTGAGCCGATGGGTACTTTCTGGTCATGTTATAATACAGTCTTGTACCTGATAGGCGCTGTTGGTTCTCCTCAATACTTGGAGCTCTTCAGTATTCTCCTGGACGCTCAGCAGACAAGGACACAGCATCCTAGAAGGATTACAGGAGACATCCAGGTTACACAGACTCACACCCACCGCCCTGTACTAATACCACTACTGTACTACTACTTATATAATACTACACGACAATACTCCTTACACTCAGTGGACACCGCCTGGTTTTTCAGTTCTGTATTCACTGCTATGTAGTTTATTAATACATCTTTATAAGAGGCAGAGTCTTGTGTTTCTGATATAGAGCTCCATATTACCTTGTCAGGACAGTAGGACAGCTGACACGCTGGTCCAGCACCACCTCTCTTAGTGGCATAATGTCCATCACCTCCACCAGGTTGACAAAGGCCCGGGGAACCTGGAGGAGCAATACAGGTAGTCAAGTAACAGCAGACTCAAAGGAATCACTTACTGACATGTCGTGTAGAGAAGGTTGGGGGGCCGGGTGACTGCAGGTCAGCGACCATTCAAGTGGACACAAGCAGAGTTGCAGTACTCCGGCACCGCCACTATACAGTGGATGGAGCTCTCTGGCCCTGGCACTACTGCTATATAGTGGATGGAGTCTTCTGCTTCCAGCTTTGCCGCTATGCATTTAATGGGGTTATATCCCTACAGCGCCACCACTGGGGAAATGACACAATACACATTTGTCATCGCCATCAATGGGTTGCCTGTGTAATGTCCAGAAACCAACCTCAGCATGCAGGATATCCAGAGCCCTCCGGATGTTGTTGGTGTAGGAAGACGGTGAGAAGACATTCTGGGGAAGAACCACAAGAACATGGACATTAGATGAAGTCTGAGATGCAACGTACATTACAGAAGTATTCACACTCACACTGCTATGTATTCCTGCGTGGCCGCATGTCCTTCTGCTATGGACACCTGTATATGATACCTACCTCTGTTACCTTCTATAGCAGTTTGTGTATTGGAAGGGAAGTGACAACCAATCGGAGTATCTTCTGGGACCCTGACACAATCCTCTATGATAGGTTGTCACTGTTACCATCCTCTATTCCATATACATATCAGTAGTATTAGTTCTCATGACTTACGCTGTCAGTACAGGACGCACACAGGTCATTGGCTCCGATAAATACTGTGATCACCTTCCAGTCATTATTAAAATTAATTCTCTGCAAAACATTTAAGATTTTATTAATTGTCATCATCATATTAGAGTTAGATTTACATCATCTATTGTGTATTCAGTTTCAGATGTCTCTTGTGTAGTACCCCCAGTACTATATGCTGTATGTGAGGTCTGTGTATCCAGGAGGCGGCTGCCATCACTAGCTCTCATGTATCAGCACAGATCAGTCCTTGGATGATCATGAGGACTCTCCTCTCCCTTGTGCTGGCTGACACTGATATATATCTATATCTATCTATCTATCTATCTATCTATCTATCTATCTATCTATCTATCTATATAGATATAGATAATTTCAGTAGTACAGGCAGCTATGTGAAGGAGTTACACAGATTCTACCACAGCAAAAGGGAGGAAATGTACTGTATAATGCAGTCTACTTAGCAAATTGCTTAATTTTGTATTTAGGAAACAGAAAAGTATAAAAGTACGAGTCTATAGCTTTTAACTTTGTCTTTTGCTGACAACTTTTGTTCTGGTTATACCCTATGCACATTTCTGAGGTTATGTAGTAACTCACCTTGTCTTGCCTCATCTGGTCCACTAGAGCTCTTGCCTGGGTGGGCATATCACTGCAAAGCAACAAAACACAATTTCTATTAATAACCTCTACAGCTTTATTATGGGACATCTTTCGTCTTATACCAATCTAATGTTTAAATCCTGGCCATAAATTGTTGAATTTAGAATATTGCTGTTTGTGAACATTACAACTCCCACAATGCAGAGAATTCTCAGTGTAGCCTTTGAAATAAACAGAGTATAAGATCAATGCAAAATAGTATATACTTATAGTATATACTAATACATATAGTATACTTTATATATACTGTTCCCTTATTGTCCCCACACATGGTATACTGCCCCCTTATTGTCCCCACACATAGTATACTGCTCCCTTATTGTCCCCACACATAGTATACTGCCCCCTTATTGTCCCCACACATAGTATACTGCCCCCTTATTGTCCCCACACATAGTATACTGCCCCCTTATTGTCCCCACACATAGTATACTGCCCCCTTATTGTCCCCACACATAGTATACTGCCCCCTTATTGTCCTCACACATAGTATACTGTGTGGCTCGTAATTTGGCACGTAGACGCCGCAAGAGCTTTTGTGGGCCGTATACGCTCCCATTGATTTCAATGGGAGCGTGGATCGTACACGTGGCGCCACGTATATGATCCACGCTGCCATTGAAATCAATGGGAGCGTATACGGCCCGCAAAAGCTCCCACGGCGTCTACGTGCCAGATTACGAGCCAAAAGACATCATGTGAATGCACCCTAATACTGTGTGCAGGGGCCACTATGGGGGATAATACTGTGTGCAGGGGCCACTATGGGGCATAATAGAGCACGCAGGAATGCGTAGGAGGGGGTCGGTTGAGGTCTTTGGCATCGGTGTCATTCGGCGGGCCTCATGTCAAAAGTTCGCCACGGGGCCCCGCCATTCCTAGTTACGCCACTGCATGTCATGTTATTACATTTGGATTTCATCATTTCCTATGGGGGCAGTATTGTACACTTTAGTCCCTGGGTTCCCAGTAGTGATCAGTCGGCGGTATATAATAAGAGGTAATGATACGTATATCTGATATTATACAGTTCATTATATCATGAGTGTTAATGGTTCCTTTACTACAGGCTGTAAAATGTACATTTATGTGCTGTATAGATCACAATCCGCTGGAACATTGGAGCAAAGTACAGGACGATATAGGAAATCCTAAGATAACCCCGTGCTCCGGGCCAGGAAGAGCCGCCTCATTTAACATGTATGGACTATGCTCTAGGGCGAGTGAAGGAGCCTTAGGGGAGAGCAATATTATAACAGATTATATAGTATAGTATATATTATAGCTGGCTGGCCTGGCGCAGAGGCCCAGGAGCTTCATGTTAGCCTTCTGGGTGATATACATTATACAGGGGCAGATCTCAAGCAATCTCCAATGACCAATAGGCTCAGTATCTTGGAGGAGAGTTTCCATTATGGTGGAATATCTTTGCGTGAATCTTCCCCTGTCATATTTTAGTTGGCTAAGTACCTAGAGCCAGAATATACCATGATGTTTTACAGAGAGTTTACAATCTAGAGCCCTATGTAAATATATTGTGAAATATTGCAGTCTTCACACTGGCCACTAGGTGTCAGCATAACAGTTTACAGTTATAGGGATTGTGGCTCAGTGGTTAAGAGTCCTGTTTTGCTTTTGTGAAACGTAATGTTATTACCTTACTATTATTAGAATAGAGAAGGGAGATGACAGAGTTATAGCATTCACAGTACTGGGAGATAAGAGGAGGTCACCAGGGGAGGCCGCTGGATATCGTAAGGATGGAGTCTGAAGAATCGGATGGTCTGTATCTACAGGTTCATTAATGGTTATTACTCATAAAAGACTGTGTATTTTTTATCTAAGTAATATAAGGCGCATGTGATCATTTCTACAACATCTGCAATGGTGACATAAACTCAGTAAGATCAGATTGAGGAACATGTCAAGTTCTTACGTAGCTTTAGCCCCGGGAACAGCCCTATTGAGAAATGCGCTGTACGAGCTGCTATTCCCGTCCTCTATTGAGTATCCCGTAACGAATGGATTAAATTCTAGTAGGATATCTGAAATAACAGAGAGGAACAGTCCATAATAAGGATTGGCAATGCAAGTGACATTATATGAAACGTTGGATAGGGATGAGCCATAGTGGCAGGTAACATTGAAGAGGTTTACCTATCCTAAAGATAGAGCATTAATATCAGATTGGTGGCGGTCTAACACCCGGCAACCCCATCAATGAGCTGTCCTCATCAGCTGATACACAGAAAACTGAGCTGGAAGCAGACAGCGCTGTTTTCTGTGTAGTGGCGGAACGGAGTCACTGTAGCTTAGCTCCCATTCAAATGAAAGAGAGCTGATCTGCAGTACCTCCTTTGACCACTACAAAGA
Source organism: Leptodactylus fuscus (assembly GCF_031893055.1). Classification (NCBI taxonomy): domain Eukaryota; kingdom Metazoa; phylum Chordata; class Amphibia; order Anura; family Leptodactylidae; genus Leptodactylus; species Leptodactylus fuscus. Next base: position 24,257,699 of record NC_134267.1, on the reverse strand, counting down.
GAACAGCGCTATCTGCTTCCTGCTCCCATCTCTGTGGCGTTTGCACTACGTGGGGCCCTGGCCTAAATGTCATCAATAGATGCAATACTGGGCTTACTTGGTAAGGTGGTGACTTGGTGTAGAGTAAAATCTCCTCCGATACTGAAATACATTAGAATAATATATTAGTATAATCCAGACATTATATTCTACAGCAATTACACAAAGTATCATTTCATCTAAGCCCCCATACCAAATTTTAACAAAACTTTTTTGAGAACTTCTAAATGTGAGTATATTCGTAGGTACATTGAAATATTCTTTATTCGGCCACATCTGTACTAGATGGTAACAGTAATGTCATAAACCTGCTCAGTAATAATATTCTATTTCTAAGATTTTCACGGTTTGTTGGTATTATTTATTATTACCTCCATGATAATCCGCGATATTGTTTGATCACATCCAAGACATCGTCGGGACTGGAGCCGATTCCATTACCAGCCTGAAATATATGAACCCACAAACACTTAATTACATCTTATAAGTAGGAATGCCCACTTATAACATGCCCAGAGTCGGGAGGCTCCCTATACCCCTAGGGCTCGTTCACATGGAGTAAACGCGCCGCGCCGTAAACGCGCCACATTGCGCGGCGCATTTACTCCGTGTGAACGAGCCCTAAGACCCATCGGTGGCTTTTTGAGAACTTTTTGGAGAACTTTTGCTAATGAGTCACTTTGCTTGAGGCTGCTGCATCTTCTAGGGCAGTGATGGCGAATAGAGATGATTCGAATACTAGATTCGAATACCTCGCTCCATAGGAATGCATGTTAGCGGACGGCACTGCCGGCTGGCGCATAACCCCTTGCGGTACCACCGCTCCCATGCATTCCTATGGGAACGGAGGTATTCGAAACTATTCATAGTATTCGAATCATCTCTAATGGCAAACCTTTTAGAGACCGAGTGCCAAAACTGCAACCCAAAACCCACTATTTTATCACAAATTGCCAACATGGCAATTTAACCTTAATAATGTGCGGATCCACAATTGCACACAGTTACGGACCTGCAAAATACGGTCATACGAATGGGGCTTTATAGAGCTTTCTGCTCCACTGTGACCCCCACACAGTACAATCAGCTCCACAATGGCCCTACACAATACAATCAGCTCCACAATGGCCCCACACAGTACAATCAGCTCCACAATGGCCCTACACAATACAATCAGCTCCACAATGGCCCCCACACAATACAATCAGCTCCACAATGGCCCCCACACAATACAATCAGCTCCACAATGGCCCCCACACAGTATAATCTGCTGCACAATGGCCCCCCACAATACAATCAGCTCCACAATGGCCCCCACACAGTATAATCTGCTCCACAATGGCCCCACACAATACAATCAGCTCCACAATGGTCCCCACACAGTACAATTTGCTCCACGGTGGCTCCCACACAGTATAATCGGTTCCACGGATGGGTGCCCAAGGAGAGGGCTCTGAGTGCCACCTCTTGCACCCGTGCCATAGGTTCGCCATCATGGTTCTAGGGTAATGTACAAATTTTCCATAAATGTTGGGTTTGTCCAAATCTGAGAATTTTTGGAACAACTGAATGGCTTTGGATAATCAAAACACCCAAATTCTCAGGGCAGCAGCACCGATCACGTGAGGTTTGTCATTGGGCTTTAGAGACTGGTGACGGCTTCGCTTTCATGTGCAAAATTACTCTTTACAATTTCTTACAGTCAGAGAATCGCCAAGGGCTGCCACAACGCTGACGTCTGCGGGCCGGAGTTCATGAACTGGAAATGGAGGCAAAATTGTGAATACGTCTCTAGTCATGCAAATAGCCGAGAAAGCTTTAGACAAGCGGTCTGGATTGTTCAGGTATTACCGGAGTTGGGCGTTACAGGGGATCGGCTGCGGTCTGTACACTCCAGTTTACTCCCGTGCACCTAGAATACATAGCAGTGAATGAAGATGACCATTCTAAAATGTTCATTGAGAAACTACACAAGAGAAGCGCTGGAGACCCCGGACTCCTCTCCCTGAAAGGACGAATACTCACCAGGTCAGGTGTAATGGTGGGCTTCACATAGTTGCTGTTCTTTGCAGTCTTCACATAGGGATCATTCTAAAAACAAACCAATGTAATATCAGATGGTGACTATTCACTTAGTCTAGGGCTACACAGCTCCAAAGGTTTCCCTATGACATGAATTTCACCCTATTAGATGGTCCCATCTGATTGTTGACAAGTCGTGCTCCAGTTCGGGGCCTTCTATAAAAGCTCGGCTTGGGCCCACGTTGGGTACAATGTCTCCTCACAGCCAGCCGGGGCCAATCTGTATATTTTAGCAGCCCCTTTTCTTCTATATCTGGCCCAGACCACCATAAAGACCTCTACACAACATGTCTGTACACACAAGCTTCCCATCATCCCCATCCCTGGTCTAGATCCAGCACACCTACCTCAGGGGGACAGACAATACCGATGTCCTCATCAAGCCTCTGGTTATTCGTCTTTTGGCCGACAGGTTCAAACTATGAGCAGAAAGAAAATATCTATTACTGAAGAGAATGACCTGTAGGATAGTGAGAACCTTGTGTCAAGGGATAAGAAAAAGTGTGCAAAGGAAGAAAAACCTACAAGAATATGGGGTCAGGGACATATAGAGGGAGAAGGATCAAAGCAGTTCAAAGCTTCCTCTAATCCCAAAACTAAACTATGACCACAGCGTCACCTATCCTGATTCCTGCCTGTAGCATTAGATGAAGTTGATGGTAAAGGAAAAAAATGGAGATGTAACACTCTTAAAGGGAGTCTGTCATTAGAACCAGCATATCAGGCCACGGTCACCTGAATAACACAGTCTATTTCTCTTGTGAACCACTGCCGCCATTACTGAGATAACCCTATTTTTGTCAATTCACAAATGTGCTCTTTGTAAGAATGAGGGCGTCACCTCTTACCTTCTTGAAGCAATGGCAATTTCCTCATGGCTCCAAAGAACTCATTTGCATTTTGACAAAAACAGCGATATCTTGGCAATGGGGCAGTGATTCACAAGGGAAAACAGTGTATAATTCAGGTGACCCTAACCTATCTATCTGCAGGGCTGGCTGATATACTGGAGTATGGTGAAAGTAACCTACCTATCTGCAGGGCTGGGGTGATATATTTTATTCTGGTGACAGTAACCTATCTATCTGCAGGACTGGGGTGATATATTTTATTCTGGTGACAGTAACCTATCTATCTGCAGGACTGGGGTGATATGCTGGTTCTGGTGACACTAACCTATCTATCTGCAGGACTGGGGTGATATGCTGGTTCTGGTGACACTAACCTATCTATCTGCAGGACTGGAGTGATATGCTGGGTCTGGTGACACTAACCTATCTATCTGCAGGGCTGGGGTGATATGCTGGTTCTGATGACAGTAACCTATCTATCTGCAGGGCTGGGGTGATATGCTGGGTCTGGTGACAGTAACCTATCTATCTGCAGGACTGGGGTGATATGCTGGGTCTGGTGACAGTAACCTATCTATCTGCAGGACTGGGGTGATATGCTGGGTCTGGTGACAGTAACCTATCTATCTGCAGGACTGGGGTGATATGCTGGGTCTGGTGACAATAACCTATCTATCTGCAGGACTGGGGTGATATGCGGGGTCTGGTGACAGTTACCTATCTATCTGCAGGACTGAGGTGATATGCTGGTTCTGGTGACAGTTACCTATCTATCTGCAGGGCTGGGGTGACGTGGGTTATAGTGACGATAACCTATCTATCTGCAGGGCTGGGGTGATATATTGTGCTTTGCTGACAGACTCCCTGGGTGGGGTGTTATATTTTATTCTGGTGACACTCCCTTTAACATGTCCCATCACACTAATTTAGTAGACATGATATTGTGTAATTTCTACCCTGCCCCCAACCTTCACTCTCTCCATGTTGGCACTATGTAAGATTTGCTCATGGTATGGGGCTAACCCGGCTATCTCCTCATTGGTTGCTCAGCTACAGTAGACGGAGAGGTCACTATCACCATAGTCCAATGATGGCCTCTTAGAAGGTCTAATCTTGTCACCCGAGTCCCTGTAAAGCGTCAGGTGTGATTTGGGTGATCAAGCTTTATCGGTAGTTAGGTAAATGTACAGACTTATAGGCAGGTAATAGAAGGGTTGCCTAGATATGACCAGAACATGCGCTACTAATAGAGTTATTATACAGATCAGCCCTTGCAAAGACAAAAAAACTGAACCTCACCATGTTTTTCCATAGACCACGTGCGCCCTGGGCGTGAGCCTTCTCTCCAAAATGGAAACAATCCGGGGACATGAAGGATCTGTCTGGGACGCCGTTCTGGCACAACACAAATATAACTCTTTACATTAGACTTTCTAAACCAAGAAATTCCACATACACAAGAATAATGGTGGCGCCCCCTACTGAAGGCGCCATCTTGTGATTGTCTAACTGTAGAATAGGAATTGCAAGACCAAATCACTTCTCTAAAATTTGGGATTTTCCAGTATTCTTACCGCATTTAACGGTATGACGAGACCCTCCAAAAATGGCTGAACGACAACGGTGAAATCCTCCTTGGTGTCATACAGGCCGCTGTCCACCAACTGACGAGTTTTTTCCTAAAAAATGGATCACATAGTTGTTTTTTATTTCTGGGGTCTACACATTGGACGTTTGTGCCATAGGTGCAGCTGTACCCAATGGATATACCATGTGGTTTATGGTTTATAACATGAACGCCTATGGCTGACGTATGCATTACTGTATATAGGCATATGGTGTATACGATGGTGGGCTCCATCTGAGGTATACATCGGGAGATTGCCCTGATTCATACTTCTTACAGAAAGCTTGACTGTAATGTGAACAGAGCCTAAGAATTGACTCCATATATTCTCACTTACTTGGTATTGCTTGTTGAATAACTTAAGAGTGGAAATTTCGGCAGACCCTTCTGGGTTGGTGACGACGCATCCACACAGCGCACTGCGGAGAGACACGTTATACATATCTTTCAGTCCTTCGTCCTCATTGTTCTTTCGATATTAGAGACGAGGTAGGAGGAAGCCATTTTGGGGGGCTGAATTGATAAACATCCCTTCCATTTGTTGCAGGGGCCACTAAGGGACATAATACTGTGTGCAGGGGCCACTATGGGACATAATACTGTGTGCAGGGGCCACTATGGGACATAATACTGTGTGCAGGGGCCACTATGGGGGATAATACTGTGTGCAGGGGCCACTAAGGGACAAAATACTGTGTGCAGGGGCCAGTAAGGGGTACGGGGTAGGTAAGACGGGGAAGGGGGCATGGGGTTGGGGGGGGGGAGGGGGCACGTGCCTGGGGGGCAAAGGGGCACGGGGTAGGAGGAATGAGTGAGCACATGGGGGATGCGGGTTGGGAGAAAGGGGGGTGGCGGGTGCCAGGAGGGAGAGGAGGAAAAGAGATCCAGCGGGCCACAGGGTGGGGCCCAGGGGTCCATGGGCCCACAGGTGTAGGAAAGGTAAAGGAACAAGCCTGTGCGGCACTCCAAGCGGGTTGCGCAGGGGGTCAGGGTTCCGCGGACGAAGTCGCCGGTACTGCTATTATGAAATAAAGCTGAGATGTGAGCAGAGCCTCCGCTGATCAGCTGATTCCTCTATAGGTTAACCATTCGTGATCAGAAATGTCTGTAAATAATTGAGTCCTCGGTATCGTCTCTTCACTAGGTCAGAGTTTCAGAGATGATATTGTACAATGGTGTACACCAAGTGATCGGCCCCCGGACTGATACAGCGCCATAAACATATGTGATTAACCCCTTCACGATATCTGCTCTATGGGTTCATGGCTCTGTTTGCTTCGCTGTGCTTCTATTTATATCTTACACTTTGACCCTTTATATTGATATATTTTAGGTGATCATACAGTAGGTGATAACAGGATTTATGTTAGTCAATTATTTTCTAATAGTGAGTTAGTTCACTGACTATAGACCGAACATATGAGTAACTGCTTGCCGAACGCAGATTGGGCCGATGTCTATCTTGCCCGTTCCCCTTTGACAAACTTGACTTGGCTGGGGGAGCGGGTAGCCCCTTCTTACACCTTATCTGCCCAAGAACAAAAAGATCAGGCAGCTGCTGGGTTCTCCATCCTGCCCGATCCTTTCTCCCAATACTCGAAAATCCAGCTACCAAATCCCTATCCCCTGACAACTGTGGTCACCCACATTAGATGGATGGCCTGTCCCACCAAAAGTATACATGTATGGCCAGCTTTAGGTACAAGGGTGAGGGGTTACATCGGAGAACAGCGTCAATGGCTATCTAGTGGTTATACAGGGTGCCTTGCTATACTCCTAGAAGTGATGGCCAAACCCGGGGAGATTCAATTTGCAGATATTTGGGAGGATCGCCCCTAGTAAGTGCTATTATTATACACTGGGATCTCTTCAGACCTCAGAGTATAATAACTGAAGGCTCAGTGGTGGTGTGGTAACATAATAAGCACTGATACTCACCTCCCCTCACCACTCCTGGGCTCCATTGTGGAATCTCATCTTCCTTCCTGGGCATCCCTGGCTTTTCTCAATCACAGCCCCCCGGGGTAACCCAGGGCCACTGACATTATATAGGAGGCCAGACATTGTGAGGGAGCCCAGGAGAGGTGAGTATGAGTGTGTTTATAATATTTCCGCACCTCCCCTCGACCTCCACTTATTATACTCTAAAGAGAGACCCCAGGGTATAATAATGATTTTTGGGTTATGAACCCCAGCCACACCCAAAATTTTTGGAAAGTTTATAATGCACCTGACACATTACGAACTGGTTCATTTATCTCTACCTTGGATCAGTTTCCAGGTCTGACCTCGGTATTAGATGAGTTGTACAAGTTGGATTTTTTTTTTTACCAACAACATAGACTTTCATAAGACTAACCTCATGAGCCTCTGTGGGCAGTGAGTATCCGGGTTATCGTATAAGCCTTTCAGGGGCAAAATGTCCAAAATTGTCACCAGATTAACAAACATCCTTGGGACCTGTGTGGGGGGGAAAAGCATGGATCAAACCAATGTCAGCCCTGAAGAGGGGGGTGCCGTGTGCCTTGGAGGATGCATTTAAGGCCAAACAGGAACAGGAACAGGAAAAATTCTAAATATCTTGCAATTCCAAGTCTTGCCCCTAAGCCTAATATAGTTTGAGATATCCTGTCTCCTGTAGATGGGCCATTCGATCTGGAACAGACCCTATTGACTTCTATGGGAGAGTTTTCTAGGCACACTCTGTGACCTGTGCAGAGAGGGAATTATAGATAAGCCATGAAATCCTGTATTGTGATTGGTGGATTCTGTGTCTTATCTACCTATACTTGAGAGCGGTGATTATCGGTGTGCTGTAAGTGAGGTGACTGCTGCAAAGAAATCTCCTACAGAAAACAATAAGTCTTAGTATATTATTTGGCTTAGTGGTCAGAGCTGCAGGATTTTTAGGAAATTTTTAAAGTATAGATAGTGACATGGAATTTTTTTTTAAATTTCACCAAAAATTCTTTAAAACCATGTTAAAATAATAAATAATAAATAATAACAAAAAAATATATAAACTAATAATAATAGTTATAAATAATAATAATATAAAAAGAAAATAATAATAATAATACCTTTTTTTAAAAAATGGTTAAAAAACAAGGTCATTTTCTGGTGACACATTCCCTTTAAAGGGGTTATCCAAGACTGGATATTGATTGCCCATCCTTAGGACAGTTCATCAATATCAGATTGGTGGGGGTCTGACACTGGGCAGGAGCATATTATGAAGGGACCCCTGAACGCTGACTTATCGGAGTCTTGCTTTATGTTGCGTTTCTCTAACGCCATGTACCGTACCTCTTGCTGCAGATAATCCAGGGCCTGCTTAATGCGGGACACAAACTGCTCTGGGGAGTGATATTTCTGCAAAAATGAAGAATAAATGAAATATTTTTAGTTTATTTTTTTTTACCTGTGATACAAAGTAAAATAGGGCGAGTTATTTAACATGAGCAGAAGGGGGTAAATAACTGGATATATGGGTATACAATGTCACCATATAAAGCACTGATATAACGTATCGTCTATATACATATAGATTATTATATCATCTGCTTTGTAATATAACATGCGTGACCTGTAGAGACATTGCCCGGGACAGATACTGAGGAGTCTTGGATGATATCTCAAGGAGCACAATGGATATCGGTAATGTGTTTATTGCACATGAGGAAGTTCTATCTATAAATACGTCACAGATAAAGACAAAGCAGCCAGAAATATACAAGGGATAATATTCAATACATTGTGTAACAAGTGCGCCTCATGTGTGACACTACTAGATATAGGTAGGGAGGCCTAAAACTAACAAAATATCAACACAACATATAATATACAATAATAATAATAAATAATATCTAATAATAGTGATACTTAATATATTTTTAGTTTTTTTTTTTTACATTTTATTTATTTATTTATTTTTTGTTATATATATATATATATATATATATATATATATATATATATATTTATTCATTTATTTTATAAACTTGTAAACTTTCTTTTTTATTTTTTTTTATAGTCCCACAAGGGGATTGATACATGCAGAATATTACTGTGTCTATAAACCCTAGAGTGCTGTATGCAGAATATTACTGTGTCTATAAACCCTAGAGTGCTGTATGCAGAATATTACTGTGTCTGTAAACCCTAGAGTGCTGTATGAAGAATGTTACTGTGTCTCCAAACCCCAGAGTGCTGTATGCAGAATGTTACTGTGTCTATAAACCCCAGAGTGCTGTATGCAGAATGTTACTGTGTCTCTAAATCTGAGAGTGCTGTATGCAGAATGTCACTGTACTTCCAAAACCAAGCTCTTTACAATGCAACATTTCCACAGATGAGAAAACTGACTTTCTTTTCCAGTTTGTCCATTTTTTTAGAGAAATGATACAACATACCGGATCTTTGCAGATTCCACATAAGTCATTTCCTCCTATGAATATGGTCAGGAGTTTCCAGTCTTCTGTGTAATTTATTTGCTAGACGAGAAGAATACAGTAATATTACCAAATACAGAGGATACATACAGCTCTTCATTGTTAGGTTTCTAAGTGTGAGCATGCTGCCTATGGTTTTCATAATAAGGTTGTCACTAGGTGGCGCTGTTTAGCTTGTTTATTTCTTACTAAAGCTTTGCAGAAAAATACAATGGACACCAAGACCAAGGTTGTATATTGGCTTGTCACAGCAAACCATGAGATGTAGCAAAGTTTAACTTGACCCATCATGCTGCAGCAAATTATCAGTGACTAAATCGATTGTGACAGGAGCACAACTCCAGATATAATGTCTCCATTGTCATTGTAATAACTTTGCATTTTTGGGGGGTCACAGTGGTTGCAGCTGTGATTAGAGCCAGAAGCCAGGGGGTCCCACAGGTGCCCCTCACCACACCAAGAATTATTAAATGTCTTTTATGGACGGCAGCTTGTATATCGTAAATGTATTCCCTCCTCTGGTGCACTGGAGTGAGAAGATTTATGATACACAGCCTTCCACTGTCAGAAAGGAGACAATTAACCCTTTAATGGCAAAAATAGCATCTGGTCAGAGGGGAGGAAAGGTAGGTTGTGGCATAAAAAAGGGAACAATTACTATGTGGCAAGGAACGAGAATGATGGGAAGCTTGTGAGTACAGACATTGTGAAGATGTCTTCAAGGCAGTCTAGGCCCAGATAGAGAAGGAAAAGGAAATATTAATGCTGCTAAAATGTAGAGATGTATATTGTACTCACTCTTTGAAGTTCCATATTTTTCATCTTTGTCACCAATGATTCGGCCTGTGTGAGCATATCACTGCAAAGCAAGGGAAGACAGTCAATAGAAAAGATACCTGGAGAACAACATTGATTTAAGGATCTGTCTAGAAGATGTTAGTGCACAGTCAAGGAGTCAGAATCCAGCTATGGTGTGCTATATACACAAGAGTGGATGGTCGGTCAATATCCAAGATTAATTGGCTGGTTGAGATCTTCCTGGCCATTCCAGTCTGTCTGATAACCAATAAACCAATTTACCTTGTAGTCAGCCCCAGTCAGTCCCTAGACCTGTGGGCTATGTTATACATCTTTCTCCACAGGAAGACGCCGGAGCTATTTTCATTTCTAGCTTGTTAGTTCCCTGCTAAGGTGTTCCCTTATCTGTGTCTGCATTACCCATATTTGACTTCACCATTTTATCTGACTGTGAATCTGCGCTGCCTTCCCCAACCTTTATATGGATTATCGGTCTGACTCTGTGCCACCAGCCCTGACCTCTACCTTGACTACCATTATGCACAAACTCCTCCTGCCTTGACCTCCATCTGTACTTGTTCCTTCAGTACTATGCACTGATATATCTTCAGTCACTTAGAATAGCTGTTACTAGCACCTGAACTACTCCAAGAGGTAACAACATGGTGGCCCCTGCAGTGAAACCCAGATTCCCATACAGACTTTTAGGGGTGAAAACTAGGGGACAACTATGACAAATCAAGTCAGTGAATGGATATTGCTGTGCTTGGTAAGCACTAAACAAGCCTCTTCTAACAGTCGATCATGCCTGCAGATTGCAGTTTTACCCTTGCCTGGCCTTGATTCTAATCTTGACTCCTGAATTGGCCTTGACCTGAATACATCATCCTTGGGATTGTTCGCCTTGTACTTGTTCTTCTCTCCTGCCTGTCCCCATACTATTGTCGCCCTCTGGCCTGTCACATCCTGATCTTTTCATGGTGACCATTGATGACTATGTTACTACTCTACTGAGAAGCATTACATAAAGGTTTTCTATATGTATCGGGGTTGTGTAGTCAGAGCCTGGTATACATTATGGGAAACTTGCTGATCGGTTTCTAATATATCAGGTAAGACGACTAGAAGTTTTCCTTTCCGACATACTCTGCCTTCGCCCCAGGGACGGCACGGTTTAGCCTTGCATTTTGTACATGATGAGATCCTCTTCTTATGGAGTAACCTTGTATATCCGGGTTGTACAGTCGCAGGATGTCTGGAACAGATATATTGGTTTTGTGAAGTTGCAAGTATAATTTTTCACCTACTTTACCCCCATTCATTTTCTGGTTATCACCATCATGTAATGTCATTAGACCCAAGGGTCTCCATATACAGCAAAAACACAATCTCTTCTTTTCTTGCCCCCAGTCCTGGCAACTCAAGATAAGAAGTCAGAAAGGTGAGGGAGGGGACAAAAATCATAGCTACTCTAGTAGAGAGGAGTGAACCAGGTTCAATCTGAATTGCATATTCTTCCCATGTTCCTTTGCACAGTGGAGCGTTCATGGCTTAATAAGAATCCACACACCTTAATGGTGGTTCTCGCCCTATGGAGTGATGATATCCCCTCAACCCTGTCTAAGCCGCTCACCTCTACCAGATCAGTCCTCTCTGCGCCGAGCTGATGAGATGCAAATACATCGAAACGGCTGTCCTTGGCTGAGAAGACTGTATCTGGTATAATCCCAACATCATTGCAAACAAAGGCCTCTGAGAAGGTCTGCATGATGTTAAAGGGAGCGCCCTCTATAGGCTTGCTTGACTGAGACTCTGTCTTTCTAATTACATCATGGAAGATAGACTTGCACACTCAGTCAGCGCCCTCTATTGGTGTGCATACTTGATGCACTGACATCCTAATTACACCATGGAAGTCAGATTTGCATATTCTTCCCATGTTCTTTCAAAATTATGCAGAGTTCTAATAAACACTAATATTCACCTTCCTTCATCTCTCCTAGACTCCCTTGTGGCGTCCAGTACTCCCTTGTAGTCCTCCTCACTAATCTTCTGGCCTCTTCCAGCCACCTGGGTGATGTCACAAGCCCTACAGGACCTAATCACAAGCCTCAGTAGTCCCCCGGGGCCCATGACATCATCCAGAAGACTGGAAGAAGCAAGAAGATGACCAAGGAGAACCCTGGTGGAGTACTGGACAACGAAACGGAGCCTAAGAGAGGTGAGGAAAGTTACTAGAAGTGTTTATTATGTTCCTGCACCTTGTCTGGGCCTCCTCTTATTATACTCTATAATACTAGCAGTTCTGGAAACAAAACAGTCGGATCAAAATAGTGAATATTTGCAAAATGAATCTTGCAAGGTTCAGCCATCTCTACACTAATGTCCACTCAGATTTTGCATGTAAATAGACCTCCTTAAACGTACGTACTTGCCAATGTGGTTACGTTACTGAGGTCTTCATCCCCACCAATGCTATAGGAAGGAAGGGGAACAGTGTTAGTTGGTATTAGGTGTCAGGCATCATGTACGTTGGCATAACCAATGTCTTTGAAATTAAAATTCCAAAACGTTTAAAAAAAAAAAAAAAAAAAAAATCGCACACCCTTCCTATCACTAATATGAGGCAATTGTAGGGATCAGCTGAGCATTGGATAACAGCAACTCGCTTTGGAAACCCTGGGGCAGATTTACTAATATTGTCTAAGTCTGAAGCCCCACATTGAGGAAACGCAGCTTTTGCTGCGGTTTTTTGAGCCAAAGCCAGGAGTCGATTGAGCAGAAGGTAGAAGTCTAAGAACTTCATATGTATTGCCTATTCCTTTTGTATCCATTCTTGGCTTTGGCTCAAAAAACCGCAGCAAAATCAGCAACAAGAAAAAGCAGCGTTTCCGCAATGTGGGGCCTCAGCCTAAAAGTAAGAGTTCTGGAACGTTTTCAGTAGTAAATCTACCCCAATATATTTCATCCTGCCCTCCATTAAGGCGGAGGGGTGTCCGGGGGCATGATGTGGGGCTCTGGTTATCTCAGAAGCCATTAACCTGCTGATAAAACATCTCAAAAGCTTTGTAAACTTGGTTCCTTAAGGTGGTCGGGTCCATTAAGCCAGTAATAAAGGGGCATCAGATGGAGTCAACATTAAAGGCCAATTATATTATTACAATCCTGTATATTGCATTAGACATGTGATGGGCTTTCCATGAAGCGCTCTTTCTTCTTCTTCTTACCTCCAGGATAATCCACGATACTCAGTCACCACATCTAAAGGATCGAGGACGAATGCACCGGCACCATTCCCTGCCTGTAATAGTAATGGCGGACAAGTCAGTACGACTACAATAATATTAGAGGACTAGTCCATTTATAATGTTAGGGATATAAATATCCTTGTGCCTAGTCCCCTGGTTGTGGCGCTCTTCTGTGCCGCCCTGCTGGGGAGATTCTGTATACCGTGTGCATTTATCGCTTTAAGGTTGTTATGTCTACCAGCCAAACTCAGACTGGGTCTACTCCGCCATTTATAAGATTGGGAAGCAGAAGTAACCAGGGCTTTAGGTAGGTGATATACAATATGTGAACACAGCATATACTATGTGTGTATATATATATATATATATATATATATATATACATACATACTGTATATTGTGGACAATGGCTTACATATCTGTATGGCTATACACTGGCATGTCTTGCAGGTATACTGTACATCAGAGGTATAAGCCTCCTCGTGTAGCTCTGGCATGTAGGTGTATAGTGATATGAACAGAGCCTTACATGGCAGATGAAATGTACACAACAAGGTAACGTTACTAAAAGCCTTTAGAAAATTATAAAATCAGAACGTACCGTAATGGAGTCTCCCAGAGCAGCGATCACTTTAAAATCTGCAGGTCTCAGTCTGTGAACTAAAACCAAACTGTGTTACCCTGATTATATAATAAGACGAAGATGAGGCCACATATAGAGTGGGAGAATATGAGGTGTAGTGTGATGGAGGTTCAACAAATGTCTCATCCACAGCAACCAACAAGGGGTCGGATGGGCCTGAGACTGCCGGGCAGGGCCCTAAATCCCTGCACTGTAAGGACAAGGGCCTCAAACCTGGTGAAGGGTTCCTTAAAAAATACATTGTACTATAACATTGGCTGTGATGTTCCTTTAAGTGTAATACTTATGTAAATAGGTAGTCACAGCTCCGCCCCTTTTCTTTGTACCAGCAGATAGTGATGCATCAGGCCGCGAGTCTTTAAAGGAACCTTTACATATAATAGTATATAATAAGTATAATGTATTAGTCACAGCATACACTAACCTGATGTAGGGATTGTGTCTGACGGGGACAGGTTTGTGCAAGTGAATTCGGATCCAAATTCCCTCAGCTGTAAGAACAAGACGGATATTTCAGTAGGTGCGATATTAGCGCTCGGTCTGTGCACGAGATTGTATCCTAGAGAGGCACAAGCATGGCGGCCACAACCAGGGGATATCAGGGAACTGCTGACATAACAATCCCTGAAATTTCAGATATGAGAATAATATACAGGCAAATTCCCCAGCATAGGCCTGGTCATAGGCAGCAATAGTCTGGAGCCGATTCATTGAGGTCTATAGGAGAGTATTCTAGACATGCTCTGTGCAGGGAGGGGAAGGAGATAAGCTGTGACATCATCTATTGTCAGTAGTGATGTGATGATGGGTCAGTGGTGTTATCTATAGAGGTGATATCTTCTATTGTAATACTGTCTGTGATGTAAATAGGGTGACTGCTGCAAAGAAAGCCACTACAGAATTGTCAAATGTCAGTCTATTATTAGGCTTAGTGGAGAGAGTGAAAATTTCAGGTCTAGTACTTATTTTTAAATATAGATAGTGACATAGAATAAAAAAAAAATCATCAAAAATTCTTAATTGTAAAATAAAAACTTGGCTTATGAATTAAGTGATTGTCTGTTGATACATCCCCTTTAAGGAATGCGGCCATGAAGTGGGGTCCCGATCTATATTATACATAGGACATATATGACGTTACCTCTACTTTGTTCTCTGTATCCTGCATCATGTCCTTCAGCCACAGGTACGGACTGTTCTGATGGGTGCTCAAGTAGACGGAGTCCTGTGTATAAACCCCCCACGTTACAACGTTTCATCAAGTCAGGTAAGGTAGCTAAACACAGCAATGGGGGCACTTACTTATCAGGACCTACCTGCTGTGCGCACTGCACCTCATACACCTCCCCATAGTGATGAAGGTTCTTCTTCTCAGAATCCACCTGCAGAGTCCACCATGTTATATGAGTCTCGGCTCTTCATGATATATTGTAGTAATAACTAGATATAATACCCTGCAAGGGTTAACAGCCCACGTGTCCTCATGACAACACTCCCTGACCATCCTGGGGTGGATCAGTCAGTCCTACAGGCCGTGTATAGTCGCAGTCACCATCAATGTCCTCCTCTATACACAGATATTCACACGGCTCAGGATGTGGACATTGATAGGAGATGGCTGAAGCTCCATAAACACACTGACAGGTAGTGTTGTCATAGGGAACAAGACTACAACTATTATACAATGCTTCTGACCCCGATGTACCCCATAAATCCAGATGTGTACCCCAATATTATCATATGGTCCTCACCATACGCAGCACAGGGTGTAAGGCCACCGTGAAGTCCGGCCTTGTGTCGTATCTCTCCGAGCTTATTAGATTCTCCAGGGCAGACTGGGAAAGAAGAGTCATACATTAGCGCCCCCTGCAGGTCCCCAACAAGACACCCCCGTTCTATTATAATATGTAATATTATGTCTACACCAGCGGTCTCCGGATACTTGAGGGATGTGTGATAAGAGCGAAGGAATCTGGAGATGTTCTAGAGGAAGCCATTCGGCTATGTGAGGTCACGTCATGCTCCAGATTTGGGTTCTGACCTCTTCAGACCAGTGGGCTCTATCCTGTGACTCTATATTCTCTATAATCCCTATCTTGGGGATAAGTGATCGCTGGGGGGGGGGTCCTATGGGGACCGATGAGTTGGGGTCCCCTGTATGACTGGAGCAGTATTGGGCATGTGTGACCACCATTCTATTCACTTCTATGGGACTGGTGGACAAGCCGATAGCTGAGGTCTACACCAAGTTTTGGGGGTTTTTTTTAGTTTTTTTTTACAGTTTTACAAAACTTTTATTGTACTGTATATTGTTGCAGAGGTTCTGTCATGAATTTCCCCAAGTCTGAACATGGCCTTAGTGTTTAACTTGTGACCCCAAATATCGTCACCACATTCTGATACTCTGTCACATAACAATCCATCTCACCTGAAAGGAGAAGCGAAACATGGCTTTATTGTAGTCTGAAGGTGTGCGGAAACACTCACAGGACTGCCTGAAATACAACAAATGTGGAAACCATCAGCAGCCAGGCACCTGGGTATAATAATGATATTTATAGTCTGGAGCCCCCTCCCAATGAGAAAGTTACATCCTGAGTAAATTTGTAAATCCTTATCTATAATATGTAATATATACATTTATTTATTTGTAAATGCTTTATTTATCTCATAATGACACAATGTCTTGTACTCTAGTCACATCCAGAGCTGCGTGTATAATTCTATTGGTTATGTAAAAGGGATAGTTTGCTTTGCAAAAATGCTTTGAGTCTCCCAATGATCACAATGTGACCACCTTTAATCTATGGTAGTATCAAGCGAGCAATGTCCCCACAGCTCCACCACTGGTGAAATGTGGTATTACATGGTGACCACCAATGATATCTGCCTATAGTTCCCTTCCTACAACCTAACCTGCCTCATACTTGTTTCACTAAATATCAGGATTGACAGGACCTACCAGCACAAATCTCCCAGCATGCTCAGCGTTATACTCCAGAAGTGGCGCTATAATAACTAGAGAAGGTGACAGAACCTACCGGAGCTCCGCATTTTCGGGATAGGACAGGTAGAGGCCACTCAGCAACGTCAGATCCACCAGACTAATAAATGTTTTTGGAAGCTGAAATATAAGAAACGGATCAGAAGATGAATCCATGTAATATAAATGTAATATCTGTATAATATATAGTAGGAATAACATCTACCTGGAAACCATCAGTAAGCAGGCTGACAAGTGCCTGGTGCTAAATAAATATCTGACACTTGTTAGGACATGGACATCTAACACATGGTCTGATGAGCCAATGAATGGTTAATACTCTCATGGGATATTTGTGGGTCATCATTAGGTACTCAAACTAATTAATACAAGCAAATATTCAGAATAGCAGATCCAAGAGCAGCTTGCTGATGGTTTCCACATTGGAGTAATGAACTACAGTATATTACTTGCCATTTTCTCCAATATATATAAATAGAATTTTATTTTATATAAAATAATTGAAATAACAGATCCATCAACAGCAGCTTCTTGATGGTTTCCATATAACACCTAGACAAGTCATTTTTTCTCATCTTCTTAATCCAATTCACACTAACAAATCCATCCACAACAGCTTGTCGGTGGTTTCTACACAACCAGAAGAAGAACCTTACCCTTTTCTCAACATATATAAAGATAAATTTATTAGTCATAGTCAGTTGCAAAATAATATAACATATTCATTAAAGGCAGCAGCTTGCTGACAGTTTCCACTTTGGAGTAATCAACTCTTTAACTTGGCCTTTTCTCTCAGTGTACATAAAGCGTTTTATTATTCTTTACGTAATAAATGAAATAACAGATCCATCAATGGCAGCTTCTTGACGGTTTCCAAATAGCAACCAGAGAAGTCATTAATGTAACATTTTTTTTACTCTACACTAACAGATCAATCAATGATAGCTTGTTGATGGTTTCCACTTAGCAACCGCAGAACATAGCACTTTTCCCAACATATCTAAACATAAATTTGTCACAGTGTAAACTGAAGCAAAATGCCAGCTTCATCTACACCTGCTTGCTGGTGGTCTCCATCTATTTAATACTTAATCTACAAAGTATACTAATATATATATATATATATACTAGCTTTTACCCGCGACTTCGTCTGCGGTGATTTGAGAATTGGGCGGACACAGACGTGTGAAACTGTAAAAGTGCTTCAAAAAGTTTGGTGGGCTAGCAAATGTGATGTGTTATATTGTGTATCTAGTGATACAGACAATGTGATGCGTTGTATTGTGTATGTCGTGATACAGACAATGTGATGTGTTGTATTGTGTATGTCGTGATACAGACAATGTGATGTGTTATATTGTGTATCTAGTGATACAGACAATGTGATGCGTTGTATTGTGTATGTCGTGATACAGACAATGTGATGTGTTGTATTGTGTATGTCGTGATACAGACAATGTGATGTGTTGTATTGTGTATGTCGTGATACAGACAATGTGATGTGTTGATTGTGTATGTCGTGATACAGAAAATGTGATGTGTTGTATTGTGTATGTCGTGATACAGACAATGTGATGTGTTGTATTGTGTATGTCGTGATACAGACAATGTGATGTGTTGTATTGTGTATGTCGTGATACAGACAATGTGATGTGTTGTATTGTGTATGTCGTGATACAGACAATGTGATGTGTTGTATTGTGTATGTCGTGATACAGACAATGTGATGTGTTGTATTGTGTATGTCGTGATACAGACAATGTGATGTGTTGTATTGTGTATGTCGTGATACAGACAATGTGATGTGTTGTATTGTGTATGTCGTGATACAGACAATGTGATGTGTTGTATTGTGTATGTCGTGATACAGACAATGTGATGTGTTGTATTGTGTATGTCGTGATACAGACAATGTGATGTGTTGTATTGTGTATGTCGTGATACAGACAATGTGATGTGTTGTATTGTGGCAGACAATGTGATGTGTTGTATTGTGTCAGACAATGTGATGTGTTGTATTGTGTATGTCGTGATACAGACAATGTGATGTGTTGTATTGTGTCAGACAATGTGGTGTTGTATTGTGTATGTCGTGATACAGACAATGTGATGTGTTGTATTGTGTCAGACAATTGTGTCAGACAATGTGATGTGTTATATTGTGTATGTAGTAATACATACAATGTGATGTGTTATATAGTGGAAAGCTATATGTAAAATGTGAGTGAGTAGAGTGAGGGCTACTCCTGAGGTGACAGTAAGGAGTGTGCAGGCAGGTTGAGGCAGGAAATGCCAGGCAGTGTGTGTGAGTGTATGTAGTGATACAGACAATGTGATGTGTTGTGTATGTAGTGATACAGACAATGTGATGTGTTATGTGAGTGAGTAGAGTGAGGGCGACTCCTGAGGTGACAGTAAGGCGTGTGCAGGCAGGTTGAGGCAGGAAATGCCAGGCAGTGTGTGTGAGTCTATAGCTGGGGCTAGGAGTCATGTTGTTTAGTGGCACCAAAAGTAGCCTGTGACTCAATCCTAAGGGAAAACTATGTTTGTGGAAAATTGCACGCAAATCCGTCCAGGCGTTTTAGCGTGATTGAGGAACAAACATCCAAACTCACAAACATCCAAACACACAAACTTTCACACTTATAATATTAGTAGGATATATATATATATATATATATATATATATATATATATATATATATATATATATATAGCCGTCTGCCACTTACCTCTTCATGTAAGTAGTCTAGCGCTGCGGTCAGGTGTCTTATTGTGTTTTCTGGGTGATCCTCCTGCAGGAAACAAATAAGTAAATGTATTATTCATACAAGTAGGGCTTATTCACATGTCACAGTCATGCCAAGAGTTGTTTTTTTTTTTGCAAATTCACAAATTAGGAAAGAGTGGAAGAACCTATGTGTGATAGACAATTACCTGCCCCCCATCCCATCACCTGGACCCCGGGGAAAGGGATTGTCGGGATTAGAAAGACAATGCTCAAATATCTTGTTAGGAAATTCTTTCCTGTAGAGGAGAGTCTGCAAAGAGCGTCTCTCCCTCTGGAGGACCCGACCCATCTGTTCGTCACATGGACAGCTCAATCATTTCAGTGAGCATTGTGTAATACTGTATTCGCCCTGCGGTGGCGCTGTAGAGAAAGGAAACACTTGCAGCTGGAGTCTCCTACAGTACAGTACATTGCTGAGGGTCTGGATTGATACTTTCCACTTGTGTATGTAGTCAGTATCTTTTGTGGCCCTTGTTAATGTCAGGGGCCCTCACCTGCCTCTGATAATGACTACTTCAGTCTATTGACACATCTTTTGATTTGACTTTTTTTAAAGTTCCTTGTTTACCTGAATGCAGAAGCTGCACGGATCCTCGGCGGCCACAAATAGTAAGATCATCTTCCAATCATCAGCGAAAGACACCGTCTAAGGAGCAGAAAGAGTTCATTGTGTGACGTGAAGACCTTAAAGGGATGATCCATGACCATAACAGTCACGTCATTTCTTTTGGTCACATAGTCAAATTAATGGGGCTGAACTGTTGCACGGTCACATGACCTATGGATGTGATGTCACTTCCTGGATAACCCCTTTAATACACTTTTATTAATATAGGACACGTGACCTAATCCTCTACATCTACATAGAACAAATTCTAGCTTAATGCAGCTGTTTGAGGACTTGTATTTTGTGGGACATGTTAAATTTTTCAATGGCACCTATTTAGCATGCCTATAACTTATTGACTGCAGTTTATTAACCCCTCTCTGAGAGGATGGGAATTAAACTCCAATTTTCACAGCTTTTTTACATATGACTTTAAGCTTCTGTTCACACTACTGTTCGGAGCCTCTTTCTTGGGGTCTATCAAGTTCGCGGCCATATTCTTTCCATTACAATTTTGGAAAACCCATGGAGCTTCATTATAGTCAATGGAGTTCAGTGATAATTATTTGGCTCCGTCATACAACAGACCTATCGCAGCTTCCCTTACAAATAGACACCATGATCCTAGTGTGAACATGGCTGAAATCTCCATCCTTCCTCAGTCCTATATTTATCATTGTGAATGAAATCTCCTGGACTTACTGCAGTTTTCTTGAGACTTTCCACCAGATTCTTGGCTTCGTCCAGCAGGTTCCTACAACACAGATATCAATGTAAGTTGTATATAGTAGAGAAGTCCTGATAATAGTAATAGACTCTCCTTACTACTTACCCCTGGGGGGCCGGGGAAACATTGGATACTGAGTGAGGAAATCTCTGTCCTACAACTAGAATATAGAGATATAATATAACACGGTGTAATGATATTATATACTAAGACCCTCGTTTTATATCTACAGCTCAGCATCTCCTCCTAGAGGACCCAGCACATCTATGGCTTATATGGACTGGCCATACATTTGTATACTGTATATTTGTATAAGCTGCAATACTTCATTTCTCCTGTGGTGGCGCTGCAGGAGAATGAAACACTTCCCTTTCTGATCAGAGGCGATCACTATGATCTAGAACAGCAGAACACCATGTGATCAGCTTTTGTTGAGACCCTTCTAATAAAGAGACCTTCCAATGAAGACAACCCTTTGGACTACAAAATATAAGAAGTTGCAGGATATACCGTACAATATACAATGAACACTGGAGAAACACCTACAATCACAGCTGGATTACCCAACATGCCACGTGACTTCCTGTATTAGGGGCATGGAAGCTGTCATCACCCTGACCTTTCCTCTTGGCTCACACACCCTGATAAATTGCGAAAAAAAACAACAACGCATGATATTGTGACACTCTGTCACAAGACGTCTATCCATCAGTGTTGGAGTGTGGCCACCTAGTGGCTGTGTGGTGCATTACAGCCAGTCAAATATTATGATTGCACATTGTGATATAGTATAGAATTGGTCTCTTAAACATTCAGAACTAGTATAAGGGTGGACACATCTGTAGCGCCCCCATATAACACCCCCACACCCTATAGGACATGAAGTGATGGGACTTACACAATCCGGTGACCTGGCTGGCTTTCAGGAGCGTCTCTTCCAAGCTGCTCACAAACACAATAGTAATAAGGAAGGATCAGTTGGTGATGTGCCCATCGGTTATTATAAGATAATCTGGATGACATCATCAGATAACGGCCTCAATTCTTAGATTTTGGTTTTATGATCACATGTGATACGATAAGACAATTCTGATCAGATCTGAGATTTGACTACAGTTCATGAACCTACCGTGTGGCAAGATGGACGTTGTGATCATCTGTATCAGATTTCTATGGAGTAGAGGAGAGGTTATAAAGTTATTACAGTCAAGACGTGGAGGCAGAGGTAACAAAAAGTTAGATTGTATTCATATCTGCATTTGGGTTTCTGTTCAGGGAGTCCATTTGGGGACCCCCTTAATGGAAACCTATCTGCATTGAAAAGCGATTACGTAAAAAAAACCCGCAGACCCCATAGACTATAATGGGGTCTGTGTGGTTTCCGCACAAAACATGCGGAAAAGTCCTGCACACAGTGCCTCATATCTCCGCTTCCAGGACCTCTCTGAGTGTGACATAGATGGAGGGATATTCGCTGGACGCATCATGTTACTTAATATATGAAGTGATGAATTTATTTTTTTTTCATTTTTGCAAAAAAACTAAATTGACTTACAATTTTTAATCTCTGAAGGGTTGAAATCACTTTGATGTCTGAAGGCGTCAACGAATGAGCTGAAATACAAGGAGAATGTCAGACGTCTGGGCGAGAAGCTGAAGTAACGGGGTGAGCTCTAATAGTCATATGGGGGGGTCTGAGGAATCAATGAGATAGACAGAGGGGGGAACCGTGATAATCGCCTCCGCTCACAGATCCCTCCCTCCGACAATGACAACTTCTGGTGGTTAAGTATCAGAGACTGAAGACCCCCAAGTATAGTATATGGCTGGCTGGAGACCACTGAGAGGCCCTCACCTGACGTGTCTTTCAGGGCAGGTTCTCCGTGTGTGTTAGTATTACAAGGTAAAAGGTATCTCTGTGGAAGATAATGGGTTAAATGAGGCGGCATTAATATCAGGATATATCAGTCACACGGCGTCTGAACAATCACCGACCAGCAGCACAAATCTGTCTGTAGTGACATCAGAGGACAGTACCACACATGATAGGCTTAGATACACTGCTCATAAGACAGTACCACACATGATAGGCTTAGATACACCTCCTCATCTACACACATAGTTTGCTTTCTTACCGGGGTTCCTGTTTCTTCCTTCTCTGTACTTCCTACTAGGTTTCCTAAAATAAGGATGAGCAAGACAGCGAGGTCAATAAATGATGGATATATAACTACATAAACTCTATATATGTGCCGCACACCCTATACCTCCTAACCGTCCCAATTTCCGTGGGACATTCACGATTTCGGTGTCCTGTCCCGCGGTCCCGGTTGGCGGGAGGTATGTCCCAATTTCAACTCAGATCTGCGTCCGGAGATAGGAGATAACCATTTATAGGCCACCTCTGATGTGCAGGTATGAACGTATGTGACACGTATATTCCCCGGAGCACTTGCCCCATATCAACCAATCACATTGCTCCCTTTATGTTCTAAATTCTGCGGTATAATCTGACTATGGGCAACAACGAGAAGACGTCCGGGGTTACTTCAGGTGATCGGAGTCACTTTTATCTTCTTTTCTCCTTGCGGCTAATAAAGTCTTCAGTAGAATTAATGCCGTGATGTTTATTATTAGTGATGGCGGAGATGAGACGCGGCGGCCAAACAAGCCGGTGGCGTAAATGAGTTAATAAGTTTACACACTGCGCTCATTTCCTGGACTCTTTGAGAATTTCTGGAAGGAGCCCAAGTTTAATAAGTGAGGTCCGGTTCACATCTGCCATTCCGTTCTCGTATCCGCATGAAATATGTGGATAGGGGAATAAGGGCAAGCAGAACGTTTCTCTCTGCATTTTTTGTGCGGAAACTACATGGACCCCATTATAGTCTATGGGGTCCACGGCTTTTTTACGTGCATAGGTTTCCATTCAGGGGTTCCCCAAGTGGACCGAAACCTGAATGCAGACAGGTTTCTACAACCAGAAACAGCAGTAACATGGTGGAGATATATTGCACGCAAGGCCATGGTTTTGGTAGGCCAACTCCGACTCCATAAATGGCCGACAACCATGGTTAGACAGAAGCGGTAAAGATCCTCATATTCCTACTGACCGATTGCTGACCATAGCAGTAAATATGTAATAAACTATACAATTGTACAATATCAATAATGATGTATTACAGTGTAAAATAATTGACGCTGGAGTCAGAGTCAATAACCTGATGGCCTCGAAGCTGAGAAACACCTGCAGACGCCTCAACCATCACAGCAAGGCATGAACGTCCTCACTAGTCCACCATTTAAGGGGGTCATACACCTTCAATAGTGACAACGACTTCTCCCAACATCCATACATATGCACCTAGGCCAAGTGTGTGTGTTATGAACGGGATGGACACCTTATATCCTCCAGGAACGAAAAGATTGGGTGTTAAACTCACCCGGGAAGCCCTCATACACCTAAGATACTAAGCCAATGTTGGCCGAATTCCATTATAATAGTATATACCGCTATACTATATCAGTGGATGCCATTTACTGAATATCCCCGAATATAAAGGGTCTTGTAAGAATCAAAAATATCAATCTATGAACAGAAAATGGAAACTAATGGATAACAATGGACGTTATCAATCCCCATTACTTACCATCCACGTGAAAAAACAAGAGTGCATATAAGAGGCACAGCGCTCCCCCATGGTGGACCCCCATGGCCGGACCTTCTCTGGGGCTTCTCGTGGTCACTTAAGTATATTACTATAAGGGAGAAGCGCGCTTCTTACATCTTCAGCTCCTTTTATACCCCTTGAGAGGGACTGATAACCAGGCAACCATAAATCATGTTATCATCTTCACCTTTGAGAACTTGAGCTCGGCCTCATACACAATATCATCATGAACGCAAACATTTTAATGTAATCTTATCTGTATGAAGCAGTGAAAACACATTTTTCTCTCCCTGCACCCTCTACGGGATTGTCCGTCACACTCTGCACTTCTGTTAGATACATTGCACAGCCTCCTCTCCGCTTCTGATCAGGCACCATCTTGGTTTTTAGAATTCTCTATGCTCTGCTATCAATCCCATCATGCCACAATACAGTATCACATAGCCAGCTAGAGACAGAACCATCCCTACCTGGTGGGGGACAGTCTATTTACCCTTCTCTATATTCTCCTATATAAGCTGAGACCATATACGCACTGTCATTATCATCTCCTCCATTATAACTGTGTGACCGACGCCTGTCTAATCATCATCAGTGACTGTGATAGGAGCTTGTGTCCAGCCTGCGGAGAGTCATACATGAGGTCAAGAGACATCTCAGAATGAGATCGCATGACCCAACTGAAGAGAAGGATCCCGTGAATTCTCAGATAGAAATCAATAACTAAATAAGCGAATATTAAGACATAGGGGAATGGGTATATAGGAAAAGAAAAATGATTGCGGAGTGCTGCTGTGGGGACTCTTCCCATATTCTGTGCCTGAACACTTTTGGTGTCTGTATGGATGTTTTTGTTCCTCCACTGTTTTCTATCCACCTGGCTTGTGTTCTTTACCAGATCTTCTTGTCCTCTGCTCTTCCTGACCTCTCCCTATTTACCTCTCATGATCAAACTCGGACTGGGTTATCCCACCCTCCGCCTGACTTCGACTACTCATTATATGATTTCTGGCAACTACTCTGGAAGTCAAACTGGACTGGAGATGTCCTGTAGGAAAGTCCAAACTCCTCATGGTGGTGAAGAACTTCTCTTCGGCAACCCTTCTAGTTTAGCCCTAGTCAGACCAGTAGTTGCCCACTGGGTTCACGTCTTCTGTTGATCACATAATTGGTTTCGTAGTGATAACATCAAAGAACGTAAGTGTCTATTCTCTATAGATGGAGCGTGGTCCTCAGAGTCATCTCCTGTGCTGTAGCCAAGAAACTCCAACCCTACTCTAGTTGTAAGACTTCTCCTAGACTCCTAGTCAGATGATCCAAGTAAAAGAAAAGTACTTATAAGGGCTAGTTCACACGTGGGCAAAGGGGAGGTTTTTGACAGCGGAATTCGCTTCAAAAACCTCTCCTTTAACATGGTGGTCTATGTAGACCACTAGCTTTTTTTTTCCTCCTAGCGTTTTCCGCCTGAAGAAGCAACATGACCTTTCTTCAGGCGGAAAACGCCTGAAGAATTGCATAGAAGTGAATGGGAGGCGAAAACCGCGCGGTAAAAAACCGCGCGGTTTTTTGCACACAAAACCGCGCGGTTTTTTGCAAAAAAACGCGCGGTTTTCGCCTGCAGTTCCTATAGCACATATAGGAAAAAAAAAACCTAGCGAAAACCGCTAGCGAAAACCGCGTCAAAAACCTCGTCAAAAACCGCGTGGAATGCAAAAAACAGCGTCAAAAAAACTCCTCGAGGTTTTTTACCTCGCACAAATAAGCTAGGCGGTTTTCACGTGTGAACTGACCCTTATGTTGATATATCTCAATAGCCAAAAGGGAAACGGCTTCAGGAGAACCCAAGGACTGGTTTATACAGCGAGGTGGTCCATGGGCAGTAGTCTTAGAGATACTGATGTAGATATCTCATCATCTGCCCCTTTAAGTGTATAATATCTAAATATTGGTCGTATCAGAGGACAAGTAACCCCTGTGCTGTATGACCGGTTTTGTTTATTACTAGCTGTATGAACTAGAGCTTATAAATCAGCCTTCAATACTTTGCCTTGTCTGTAAAAGGTTATCCTTTACTCTTTGATCCTTGCAGGCCCGTGCTGTACGGAAGTGAAGTGCAGGAAATGTAATAAATATTCTATCACTCCTTCCATTCCCTAGAGTGGGAGGTTTATTCTTAGTTGCCTGTTCAGACAGCAGGGGGCGCTCTAAGGCCTCTCAGAATAAACACCTGATCCTGAATGTTGCTTAGAGATGAGAGAACTTTCAAGATTTAAAGCTATTCTTCCATTAAAATCATTGTTTTTCTCTTTGACACAAAGGAATAGCCTTATGAAAGGTTATTCTTCTCCTAACTCTAGATGTCTCCTCCGCGCCGCCGTTCGGTATAAATCCCGGTTTTCGTTGGTATGCAAATTAGTTCTCTCGCAGCACTGGGGGCGTCCCCAATGCTGCGAGAGAACTCTCCAGCACTGCCTCCATCTTCTTCAGGAACGGCCTCTTCAAGTGTCTTCTTCTGGCGCGGGCGGTCAATCTTCTAGACTTCTGCCTAGGGCAGAGCCGACTGCGCATGCCCACGGGCCACAAGAAAATGGCCGCTTACTTACTGTGTAAGCAGCCATTTTTCTTGTGTCCGTGGGCATGCGCAGTTGGCTCGGCTCGAGGCCTAGAAGTTTGACCACCCGTGCTGGAAGAAGACATGAAGGGGCCGTTCCTGAAGAAGATGGAGTGGGAAAAATAGTCAAAAGTGCCAAACCGCTGTTTTTTCATTGTTTTGATTCTGATAAAAATTTGAATAAAAAGTGATCAAAGCAATAGCATTTCCCAAAAATGGTAGAACTAAAAAGTACACCCGGCCCCGCAAAAAAGACGTCCTATGCATCCCCGTACATGGACGTATAAAAAAGTTACGGCTGTCAGAATATGGTGACTTTTAGAAAAAAAATTTTTTAACACAGTTTTGGATTTTTTTAAAGGGGTTAAAATGTAAATAAAACCAAATGAATTTGGTATCCCCGGAATCTTACCGAAACACAGAATACAGGGGACATGTCATTTTGGCTGCACAGTGAACGCCGTAAAACCGAAGCCCGTAAGAAAGTCGCATTGATGCACTTTTTCTTCAAATCCACCCCATTCTGAATCTTTTTCCAGCTTCCCAGTACATTATATAGAATAATTAATGGTGGCATCATGAAGAATAATTTGTCCCGCAAAGATTAAAGGGGTTGTCCCATCACAAGGATCCTATCTATACTGCTTGTTAATGTGGATGTACGACTTTTCCTAAATACATTGCTTCGGCAAAACTGCTTTGTGTGTCCACTATCTTAATTTATTCAACTCTTTGTGGCCACAGCCCTGACTTATCTGCTCAAAAGGCAAGTGATGTATCTGCTGCTCTCAGGGGGGAGGGAGGAGGGGCTAAGTGCAGGGAGCGAGCCTGTGTATCTAGCTATTCCTGTGTCTACACCACGTGACCTAGCTTCCTGCTATCAGATAGGGGAGAGGAGCTGCTTGCATTTCTTCTGTTCTCCCAGTTATCAGGCTAGCTAATACAATTGTGTTCATTATGGCAGAGACAGGCAGTCTCTGTATGTAACACAGAATGGAGTTGCTGCTGCCTGTACTTCATAGTCCAATGTGGGTGGGCGGAGCTACACTCAAATTTGGGGGCGGAGCTAAACAGCAGGTTGCATGTGAAACCCCACCCACAAAATGATGCAAGAAACCAGGAAGAAAGAAGATTTTACAGGAGTGAAGACTGGTGAGTATGCGAGGTGGGAATAACCCTTTAAGATCTCTGAGAGCGGAGAAATAAAAAAGTTATGGGGTTTAGAAGGAGGGGAGTCAAAAACGAAAATCAAAAAATGCCATCGGCGGGAAGGGGTTAAGCGATAAACCTATATAGAAAATGGCAAGTCTATGTGGCAAAGCCCTAGGACAATGTATAACAATCACAAAAAAACGACTTACTATAAGGCCTGTTGCCGCAGTTGTGGGAAACTCTTCGTTCGTTGGTGCACATGAAATATATCAGAAGTTAATAATTCTCCTTTAAATCCTAGCAGGGTGAGATTCCTTAGTGCAGATGATGTAGTACACTGCAGAAAATCCAATACTGGCTACAATCATGTATCAGCAGCAGAATCTCTATACCTTGTAATATGAAATAGCAGCACAGCATATATCTGCATGGAACAAGTCTCTTACACCTAGAGGAAGATTACACTAGCAAGAACCATTTACTCCTGGATCATAGGATTCAGTCTAAATAAGAATGCTGGTGGTAGGTACACTTATAGTCCCAGAGGGATTAACCCCGTCCCGTCCAAAAGGCTGCCAAAGGGTTAAGTCTGGAAGAACGTTCAGGTGTAGCTGGGAGGCGCCTCCGTTGGTTGTGGAAGGTATAAACACCCAGTCTCTTCAGCAGATCCTCCTGTGGAGCCGGTAACCTTTTCTCTGAAGGAATGAAATCCTCTTTCTTTTTGCTTTCAGCCTCTGGGAGCTCAAGAGATCCTCCTTTTACATTGACCTGTGATCCCTCTCTCCTGCAGACTGACTGAGCACATGGTCTTCCTTGCAAAGCAGCCCCTCCCATCCTCCAAGGATTTGATAAACAAACACAATTGCTTTCATCCTGCATGGATAATGTCTGCAAACTGTTAACCCCTCGTTACCTTGAACTGCACACAGAAGTTACACAGTGATACCAAATTTATATTGTATTTGTGACGTTTTGATACCTTTAAAAAATTTGAAAACTTTGCAAAATAGAAAATTTTTTTGGTGTTGCCATATTGTGACCTGTTTTTATATTTATGTGTATGGAGCTGGGTGCAGTGTCTTTATGCAGGAATAGATGGTGGTTTTATTGATACCATTTTGGGAACTTTCAGATGGTTTGATCTCTTTTTATTCCGTTTTTTAAAGGACCTAAAATGTGGAAAAAAAACCCAGCCATTTGGCCATTTTCATTTTTTTCACCGCTACGCCGTGCACCGTACGGGAGAACAAGTGATTATGAAGATAATCTTGTTTCCCTTAGTCCTAACAGCGGCACAACTGGGAGAGGTTTCTGCCCCTGCACCTTCACTGCCTTCCCTTTGAGAAAGGGGGCAAAGTGACATAGCGCCAGGTAAACCGCTCTTAGCTCTTTCAGATTGGATGCTCCTTCCTCCGGATTCCTCCAACGACCTTGGATAGTCCTGTCGTCTAGATGGGCTCCCCACCCCGTATGGGATGCATCTGTTGTCAACAGGGTCCAACAAGGTTGAACCGAGGACCTTCCGTCTTTCAGGTGTCTCCACCATCTGAGGGAAAGACGGGTACTGGGAGAAAGGCAGATCTTCTTGTGCAATTCCCATGGTGACTTGTTCCAGGCGCTCAACACTTCCATCTGCAGGGGATGCAAATGTCATAAAGCCCAAGAGACCGCCTTGGCTGAGGATGACATCAGGCCTAAGACTCGCATAGCTGTGCGTATTGTAACGCGGCGAGTCCGCAGAAGAAATTGCGCGTCGGTCTCTATCCTCGCTCTCCTTGGGCTGGTTAGGAAGATCTGCATCCTTTGCAAATCTATGAGGAATCCCAGGAATTTCTTCTGGGTAGACGTCACAATTTCTGATTTCTCCCAATTGATAAGCCAGCCCAACTTCTGTAGGAAGGAGATGGCTATCGGGTGGTGATGGAGAATTGAAGTAGACTGAGCTTTTATAAGCCAGTCGTCAAGGTAAGGAACAGCAAAAAGGCCTTGCAGTCTGAGCGCAGCGACGACTGGAGCGATGACCTTGGTGAAGACGTAGGGGGCTGATGATATGCCAAAGGGGAGAGAAGTGAACTGTAGGTGCTCGCTGTGACCGGATATGAGTACGGAGATCCGAAGATACTTTCTGTGCGGCTGGTAGATGGGAATATGAAGATAGGCGTCCTTTAGGTCCAAAGTAGCCATAGCTTCTTCCTGCTGAAGAAATGTTGTGACTGAATCTATGGACTCCATCCTGAAGGGCTTCTGTTTGATGTGGAGATTGAGGTACCTCAGATCTATTATCATGCACCAGCCTCCTGTAGATTTTGGGACAAGAAAAACTGGTGAATAGACCCGCCGGACAAGGCCCCCTTCGCGATGTACTCTTCCACTGATTTTTCTAGGCAGGCTTGTTGAAGGGCCGGGAGGAACCGAGTGATAGTGAGGCGTGGAGAATTCT
Source organism: Leptodactylus fuscus (assembly GCF_031893055.1). NCBI lineage: Eukaryota > Metazoa > Chordata > Amphibia > Anura > Leptodactylidae > Leptodactylus > Leptodactylus fuscus. The sequence continues at coordinate 24,226,957 of NC_134267.1, read as the reverse complement.
ATAGCGTAGCCCTGATGGATGATTTGAAGGACCCATGGGTCCGAGATGGTTAGACGCCAGGCCGAGAGAAATGCAGAAAGTCGTCCTCCTACGGGAAGAAAGGTCACAGGGAGCCGCATCCCGACAAAAGGCAGGTTTCTTTTTGGGCTCCTCTCTGGAACCCCCCGACCTGCACCTCTTGGACGATAACCAGGGCGTCTCTGGGACTGTTGGGGGTGATAGCTTAGCCCTTTAGAGGAGCCTCTTGCCCTTTGAAACTTGAGGAAGTGACCTACTTCTCCCCTCGGCTAGCCCCTCCATAAGATCATCCAGCCCTCGGCCGAAAATCTTCCCCGGTTGGAAGGGGAGGAAGCATAGGGCGAACTTAGAGGTGGCGTCCGCCCGCCAGGGCTTGAGCCAGAGAGGTCTCCTGGCAGCGGTGGTCAGGGCCATGGACTTTGAAGCCAGTTTAAGCTGCTGTCTCGATGATTCACGGAGAAAATCCGAGGCTAGGCGAAGGTCACTCATGGAGGCCGGGATATCATCCCTGTTCACCCCGGAATCGATATCGTGCTTGAGGCGATCCAGATGCGTCTCTGGGCCGCTTCAGTAGAGGCTATGGCCACTGACAATTGGGTGGATGCAGAAGAATAAGCCTTCTTGAGTGTAGACTCTTCTGTCCAGGAGATCTTGGAGATTCAAACCATCCTCTAGGGGAACGACGGTTCTACGGGAGAGCTTGGAGACAACCAGGTCCACTTTAGGTGGGGGGCCCCACCGATCCAGCTGTGATGGGTTGAATGGATAAATGGATTTTATAGGCCCTAGATGTGACATAAGCTTTCTCTGGCTGTTTCCATTCCTGTTCCATGATGCCGACCATGGAAGCGTCCACTTGAAAAGCCCTCTGCATCATTGGTGTGATTACTCACCATGTACTCCTTGACCCATGTCACAACCTCAGAGATGAAGGCTTCATCCCGAGGGGGACCTCTACACTGGCGGCAACGAGAATAATTGTAGCCTAATTGAAAACTGGAGTTAGGATTTTATTTTTCCTGAGAAAATAGAGACACAGACTGCCACCTACCGTCAGGGAGCGGGATATCACAGTTCACACAAGGTGGATGCCTTCTTTTGGTGGGTCTCTTCCCTCTGCCACGATCACAAGGTGGCGTAGTAGAGGAGGACATTTTACAATCTGACGCAAGGCACCTATGCAATAAAATATGGGTGAAGGAGACAAAAAAAAATTATTATTATTTTTTTTAAAAGGCTGGAAGGCTAGAAAGTCTTACCTTTAGACTGTAGAGAGCTTGCACCTGAAATTCTTCACAATGCACTTGAGAGTAAGGCCAATTGGCACAGAAGAACCTAGAAGTCTAGGCGACCTGCCAGGAGCAATACTGGAAGGTAAAGAGAGCCTGGGCATCCGGCATCTTAATCGGCTGAGAGGAAGGGACGGGGCTAAAATGCCAGCTCTTTAAGACCCTTCCAAATTGCAGATTTAAGGTAACCTAACTATTTAGGATACCAAACATTCTCCTCGGGGGACCTAGTCCCCTAAAACATTAAAGGCAGGTAGAATTCTCTACTGCAGCCACACAGGAAGTATGCGGGCCGCACCGGAAGTGTGCACCCGCAAACAGGAACCGGCCGGGAACTAGCCGCAGCACCAAGGTTCCACATGCCGGCGATCGCTCAGAAGGCCCTAAGGATCCCCGGGCAAATGGAAGCACGGCAGCAGCGCCGGTCTTCCCTGCCTCCAAACTGGAGCGTAGTGAGTCCTCTAGCATACATCAACTTGCCCCAGCTCCCTGGAACCAAACTGTGCCCTTAAAGTGAATATTTTCTTCTTATTACAGGCACCAGCTTACAGAATGGAGGAAGCTGAAGGGACAGATCTTCTTAAAGCAAAGATCACCTGGATCAGGTAAGTGGTCCTGATCCCTTAGGAGGACAGAACATCCTCCCCACCTGTCCTGGTCCAAACAAGACATAAAAAAAAAACACGTTTTGGGGAAGGAAGCTGTGTCCTTTTAAGGGATCCTAGCCATGTGAAATTGATACTGGCTAATTAAAAATCCGCCTGTCCTACCAGCACACAGGGGCAGAAAATACCCCCCAGTTGTGCCGCTGGTAGGGACGACAGGGAAATATTTTTACATTTGTGTAATTAGGATCTGAAGTTTTATATTTTTTGTATTATAGTAGTTTTATTCTTGTACATAGGAGTAGTATTATAGTAGTTATATTCTTGTACATAGAAGGTAGTATTAATTATATTCCTTTGTATAGGGGGCAGTATTATAGTAGTTTTATTCTTGTGTATAAAGACAGTTTACTGTGTAGTACAGAAATACATTTTCACTGGGTATATATCGAAGATAGGGTTAATGCTGACTGATATTATCTGGATTTCTCTTGCAGTTAAGTTGCCAAAGTCATAAATCTTAGTGTTTCTCAGATATTGATGTCTGTGATTGAGAATCGATAAGGACCTGATAGCGCGGCGGATTGATAAAAGTGCAGCATTGCAAAACTGCTGTAGGAGAGGTTTCTAAGACACCATTACCTGAGATATGGTCATATAGAAATCATTTTTTTGTGTCACTTTCATTTTGATGAAAGCATCCATTGTATATCAAGAATTACAGGCTTAGGGCCCCTTCACATGGAGTATACGCTGGCTGATTCTGAACGTGTAAATCTTCCGAATCAGCGTTTAAAACAGATCCCATTGCTTTCTATGGGAGCCGGCATACGTGCGCTCCCCGTAGAAATGGATGGAAAAAAGCAGCCAATTCATTTCTATGGGGAGCGCACGTATGCCGGCTCCCATAGAAATCAATGGGATCTGTTTTAAACGTTGCTGATTTGGAACATTTACACGTTCAGAATCAGCCAGCGTATACTCCATGTGAAGGGGCCCTTAGAGGAACACAAGAACCTGCCAGGAAGTATTCAGCGCTCATGCTAAATATTACAGCTCAGGATTTATTCACAAAAACATCAGAATCAGCTGCGTGATCTTCAACTCATTTCAATGTAGCCTTATAAATACAAAAAAGAATCTGACACCAAGAATTCATTCAGGGGGCTTTAACCCTTTCCTTAGTGGCAGTTTAGTTGCAGAGAACGTATGTAATATGTTCCTTGCTACTAATACCTATTTCTCAGTATTGGTTGGGGCTATGAAGATGACCTTGAATTCATTTTAAAGATGAGAATCTCATTTTTAACATTATTCCAATGAACAAAATGTCCTTCATTGAGATCCCAATGCAGATCCCAATTCCCGGCAGCACTTTTAGCAGTAAATCGCTCAGAATCTGGAAGGACTATCATGATGAAATTCTCACCTTTAAAATGATTCCAAGGTCATCTTCATAGCCCTAACGGATCCTGAGCTATGAGGCTCCTTCTTCAGTCAGCATCTTAGAGCAGCATAAAGGAGGAAGGAGGGGGTGGAAGGAGCTGCAAACTGCACAGAGATGATAAATCATCTTTGTCTCTGCATAACCTGCATGTGACAGGGCGGAGGGGTAGCGATTCTGTTCTCTTCTCCGCATGAAAAATGCAAGAGAATAGAGCTGCAAGCAGCGCTTTTCTGTCTGTATTTTTCACTTATTTTGGGTGGAAACTGAACAGAAACCACGCGGATCCCATTATAGTCTATGGGGTCTGCAAATTTCTATGGATAACTGCTTTTTTAAGCAGATTAGGTTTCCTTCAAGGGGTAAGCAATCAGACTCCCTCAAATGAAAACCCAAATGCTAATTTGAACCTAGCCTTAGCTGTTTATGTCCTTGTATCACTACTAGGGGCTCAGCGCTCACCACGAGGCTTCCATACTCCAACCTGACCATCATCAGATCCCAAACAGATCCATCACTATAGATGATACGGCTCCAGTCTGTACAGTCCAGGGTACTTGTTCCCGACAACCCTACAGATAAAGGTCAGGTTGTCAATGGCAGGACATGTAATGGGATTTGACACCATCATACAAAGTCAAGTCACATTAATATGACCACCAGCTAATATCCTCAGTAACCACCATGTGCAGCCTGGACAGCAGCTAGGTGGGCCGAGAGGGACTCCATAAGATGCCAGTAGAATGTCTCAAGAATATGGTGGAGGATGTTTTGGGGAGGATCCACAGTGTGAACAAGGCTATTGAGGTGTTCCCAGATATGCACATTTGGGCTCAAGTGTGAAGAATTAGGAGGCCAGGGAAGTACTTAGAAGTCTTGGTCGTTTTCTTCCACTGTCAGACATTTCTATCCATGTGACGTGTCATGTTGCCTCGCCTGAAGATTCAGTTTGCCCCCAGGTAGAGAAACATCATATATGGGTATATGTGACCTTCAAGGATGGATTCATACCCAAACCGCTTCAGAGTACCATCCACATAAATGAACGGGCCCTGAGAACGCTTACGCCGTCCCCACATTAATGTCCATCCTTTGGGTGAAACAGAACACGTCACTCTTTGGAGAAGGCAATCCTTTGCCAGTTAGTGGTGGTCGAATTCTGACAAAATGAGCGATATGTGATCAGACGGCCTATCACTCACCTTATATACACGCTGCAAGTAGGAGATGGCGATAATAATGATCTGTTGCACAAATTATACTGCCATATAGCACACAAGTAATACTGCCATAAAGTGCCCATCCAGATACCTGTGTTGTAGTACCAATAATACTAACATAATGTACTGACATAGTGACACTAAATTATGCTGAAATACCAGTACCGAATAATATTGCCATATAGAGTCTCAATAACACCGCCAAATATTTCACAGCTTTTTACTAGTGTGATACAGTGCTGAGATAATAACACCATGGTCAGGAATCTCAGTATCCATGTTTCTGCTTCTCCACTCAGCAGTCATTGTTCCCTCCAGTGACGTAGAGCTCGTGGCCATTGCTATAAGGATGCCATGGATGCCATGCCTACCAGCCAAACTCTGACTAGGTCTGCTCAACAGCACAACTAGTGGTGGGCGAACCTTGCGAGATTATATTATTATACCAAAATTTTTGGAAAACTGAGCCAGTCCCTAGTCGGAACATTGACAGCTGGAGCCAATCATAGAGCTGACCCAGCGTCCATTACCTGTGTCCATTACCTTCTAGTATCTAGGTTCTCTTTTTGCTCGTTTTCTTGGCTAACCCTTCTCTTGCGGATTTGGCTATATCTGACAATTCGAGGACTCGGCCATGGCCTTGTTTTCTAATATTTCTTCTTTAAAGGGATTCTATCCTTAAAATCCCTATTTTAACTAATGCCACGTAGGAATAATCCATTCCACTATGCCTCTCCACTGCGTTCTCTGCGTTGTCTTTTTCCATCGATCCTGTCTTCGGGATGTAAATGTCAGACGGCTCTGCCATTGGGCTTCAGGCAGAGCCGACTGCGTGTGTCTGTGCCATTTTACTATGGCTGAGTTTACTGTTCCAGTAAGTGGCCACAGTAAAATGGTCGAACAGACATGCGCAGTCAGATCTGTTCTAAGCTCTGGCAGAGCTGACTGTACATGCACTGGATTTACATCCCGGGATCACTGGAAGAAGACACCACAGAGGACACGGCGGAGAGGCGCAGCTGTAGAAGACGGAGGCGGTGCTGGAGAGTTTTCATGCAGCACAGGGGACGCCCCCAGTGCTGTTTGAGCATGTGGGAAAATCCCCCTGTGCTGTCTGAAGACTCATTAGCATATCAGGAAAAAACAGGATATCTGTGGAACGGCGGTGCGGAGAAGAATTCTAGAGGTAGGGGAAGAATAGCTGTTGTTAAGTCTAATCCTAGGTGGTATTAGAGAAAAAAGGATTCTAATGATAGAATCCCTTTAATTTTGGCCATACCTGTACTCTCCTGGTTTTTGACTCTGGCAATTGGATGACTCTACTACTTGCCATAGGATTTCTGGTTAGGTCCTTAGCTTGCAAGTACTCAGCCTGTTTTCTGACACACCTTGGTTCCATTAAGTCTATCCTGCCTTGCAGTGGGCTCTGTTGTATACCCCCAGTGTAGCCTTCAGCTCTTCAGACCGGAGTGGTGTAGGGTTAGAGGTAGGGTATATAGCTGGCGGTCTATTGATCCTATTAGGTACCGGCAGGACATTGGGATTCTATAACAAACATACAGTACAATGCCTCCCCATTGATCCTCCTGTGACTATGCTGCCTCCTGCTATACCCTACATTATGGGATACACAATATCTGAGCATATCTGAGCCCTCATTCTGACAACTTTAGATACCATATGGCGATTTTCATAAACACTATAAATGGAATAACAAGCTTTGTATCATGTTGGTCAAGGATATTGTGCGGAGATAAGGGAGTTATTTCTGTAAAGACGCAATAGCCTTGAAATTTGTTATTGGCAATAAGTGAGCAGATATCTGCGAAGGGACAAACTTATCTCCAGCACAGATATAGAGATGAGATAGGACAGCGCTCTGCCCTCACTCAGTAACATGTTCTGCAGAATGGATTATAGATGGAGCGGGCGCTATCTTACAGATGGAGACTGTAGTATTATGTGGGGAGCCGCGGCACTGTATTATTAATGTATAGCACCATTCTGATGCACTTACTATTAGAATAGTCCACTATATCAATGTCTTGGTGCACTCCATTAATAATATACAGAGATGAGCGAAAGGGTTTGTAAGAAACCAGGAAATATTTTGGTTTTGGCCCAGCTGTTATTATATTCTATGGGAGACCTGGGAATGTCCGGCCCGTGGGCCACATCCGGCCCTCTGACTGCTTCTATGCGGCCCGCATAGCTAGTGGAAGTTTTTTCAAGGCCCTGTGATGATGTCATCACAGCCTATCACCAGGATAGGCTATGACTCGTTAGTGGGCGGAGCCACACTGAACTGTGTGCTTCCTGCAAGCTGCCGGCAATGGAGGCTGCTGGATGATAGAGAGAAGAGACAGCATGTGGGAGCAAGAGGGGGGAACTAGGGGCAGATGTAGGGGGGCAGTTACACTGAATGCACATGGAGGGGGGGACATTAAACTAGGGGAAGATGGAGGGTGACATTAAACTGTGGCAGCTGGAGGAGGATATTAAACCATGGGGGTAGCTGGAGGGGGACACGTCTGCCTCTAGTTGCCACCAGTTTAATGTCCCCTCTAGTTTCTGCTGGTTTATACTGGGGCACCAGGAGAGGGACTTAATACTGTGGGACATTTGGAGGAAAACGTTATAATGTGGGGGTGTATAATGGTTTACAGATTTTACTTTGTGGGGCACATGGAAAAATGATTGAGAATGGGCGGAGTCAGCGGAGAAGTGGGTGGAGCTAAATTTGCTGCAGCGCGCATGGCCTTCTAGAACCGTTACAATTTCTCATGTGACCCCATGGGAAAATTAATTGCCCACCCCTGTTCTAGGGTCTCTTCAGAGTGCAGAGTATAACAAGGCTCAAGGGAGGTGCAGACAAAATTAAACTCAGATACTCACCTCTCCTGGGGGTCCGGTCTTCCTTCTAATATCCAGTCCTCATCCAAGGACTCTTGCAGCCTCTTCTAGTTTTTTATATTGTCTTCTCTGACATCAGATGCCCCAGGGTCACCTCTGAGGACTGTGATTGGGCCACAGCAATCATGTGGGGAGTGCTAGCGTGACATGGGACAATAGTCACAAGAGCTCATGGGTAAAGACTGGTCGAATAAAGACCAGATACCCAGGAGAGGTATCAATATTTTTTTGTTATTTTGTCTGTACTTCCCCTGGTACTCACATTTCCTCACCTCTTCTGAGTGTCCGGACTTCACCCGTTGTCTCGTCCAGCCTTTTAATACATTTTTTCCAATATCAAGTGTCCTGGGATCACCGATGAGGCCCAATCATATTGGGTAGTCCGACATCAGGATCCCAATGGTGACCCTGGAGTGCGTGATGTTTGAGCAACCAAAAGAGCCTTCAGATGAAGACCAGACTCTAAGGAGAGGTGAGGAGAGGTAAGTATCCATGGTTTCTATATTGTCTGCACCTCCCCTGGGTCTCTGCTTATTCTAAAAACATCTCTTCAGACCTCAGAGTATAATAATATCTTGGGTTCAGCCAAACCCAAAATTTTTGGAAAATTTATAATGAATTGGGCTTCTTAAGAAACCAGTTCCACTCATCTCTGCTGAAAATTATTAGACATGGGAATCAAACAGGACTATCTAATGTCTTTGAAGGTGGTCACCATCCCACGATGGCTACAGCCAAAAAAACTGACGTTGTCCTATAACAGTTGAATTTGCATGGAGGGATTCAATCTAGGGCCATGTGCACATTGAGGGGGGGAGGGGATTAGTCCCCGCAGTGATTTGTTTGTAATGTTTATTGTTTCTTATGACTTTTTATGGTATATAATATAATTTCTGCTTCACTCAAAGGTGAAAAGATAAGAGACAATTGATAGCCAAATGTTTTCTTAAGGTAGAACAACAATCAGAAGATCATTCCCTTGATTTCCAAGATGTCAACTTTCTCCTGTGCAATGACATGACGCTGCACTTTGTGTTGACCATGAATCATATCGGCAGATTTTTGGGACTGTATGAGGTCTCGTGTGGACTCATATAATCAGCAAGGAAGGCAATCTATGGTTTTGCAAAGCATGCTAAGTCACCATAACATTAGGTAGCCCTGGCACCTTCTCCCACCATCTCCCTGCCATGTTGTAGCTATAAACAAATGTGTAGGGAACATCCTATCAACAAATGAGAATGGAAACACCTTGATGACTATATTGGGACCAACTAGCACTCTACTGTATAAATCTTGTGACTCATGGGTGACGTCTCCGACTAGAGATGTTCTTGTTCCTCATTTTTTCAATCCAGCCCAGACCACCATGACAACTTCTCCAGACTGCAAAATTTACTTGTAAGGTATGGATTCAGCATGAAGGGGAAAGGAAATCTCCAAGTTGCTATGCCCAGAGTAGTCTATGCTACAGGCAGAGGTCACCTAGTGTTGGTACCAAGGAAGTGGGCAGAAGTCATAGTCAACTGGAGCACAGCCAAAGTTTGATCATGAGTGGTACATAGCCGGAGGTCAGGACGGTCAGCAGACAAGAAGATGTGGTAAAGGACACAAGCCGGGATGATAGCAAACAGTAGAGGAATGAAAACATTTTGCAGACACAACAAGACCTTATTGCTCAGGTACAGGTTGATAGAGGAGGAATCCTTAACCCTTTCCTGCCACAGTTTTTTTGACTTTTGTTTTTTGACTCTATGTCTTCCAAATGCCATAACTGTTTATTTTTTTTGGTATCAGGGTTTAATTTTGGGAAAACAAATTGTACTTTGTAATGGCACCATTTAGTATTCTGTACACTGTATTGGGAAGCTGGAACAAAAATTCGGAATGGGGTGGAATTGGAGAAAAACTGCATTTGCGCGACTTTCTTATGGGCTTCATTTCACTCTGCAGCCATAATGACATGTTGCTTGTATTCTATGGGTTGGGGCAATTATGGCGATATTAAATTTATATAGTTTTTTTACGTTTTAAAAAAATCCAAAACTTTACAAATGAAATTTTCTTGGAGTCAATATATTCTGACACCCATAACTAACTGTATTTCCATGTATGGGGATGCATAAGGCGTCTTTTTTTGTGGAGCCAGATGTACTTTTTATTCATAGCAATTTGCTGATTTATTTATTTTAGAATTTTATTTTATTTTATTTTATTTTAGACCCCCATCCCTAGAGGTCTCAAAACCCAAATGATCTGATCACTAATACAGTGCAGGGTGATGCTAATGCATTGTAAAATCTCTATACATTTACTACAAGCTGCCTGGCATAACCTATAACAGACGTTTTATAATGACAAATCTGGGAGAATTCAATTAACCCCCGGCTGTTATACTAATGTATTTCCAGCCCACTCCTGGGGCCCATCAATCTACCCCAAAATGGCGCCATCCGTGTGTTTCATTACGTACTTATTCCCCTAATATATATAATTATTTAGTTATTACTGGCTATCTCTCAGTTGGGCCATGTGATTATGTTCTGACCTACATAGAATAAGATACCCCACATCTCTACAAAAGTGGCCAGCTCAACTCCTGTATGACTCTCCGCAGGCTGGACACAATCTCCTATCACAGTCACTGATGATGATTAGACAGGCGCCGGTCACACAGTTATAGTAGAGGAGATGATAATGGCTGTGCACATATAGTCTTAGCTTATGTAGGAGACTATAAACAGAAGGGTAAGTACACTGTCCCCACCAGGTAAGGATGGTTCTGTCTCTAGCTGCCCATGTGATGCTGTGTTGTGGCATGATAGGATTGATTACAGAGCATAGAGAAAAAACAATCTAAAAACCAAGATGGTGTTTGTTCGGAAACAAATAGGAGACTGTGTAATGTATATAATAGAAGTATAGAGTGTTTCGGACAATAACATAGAGGGCGCGTGGAGGGAAAACTGTGTTTTAACAGGACCCAGGCATTGGCCGTAGTCCGGGGTGATTAGTATGTGCTGTCTTTTTAATATATGGTGCATGTGTGCGGCCCACGGCTAGAATGATATAATGCTACATCGGAGCAGCTGCCAAGAGGAAGATTCCGGTCACCCAGAGTTTGACAAGACCCCGGTGACAAGTGGTTGGCTCCAAAGTCACCTCAAAATGGGGCTGATTCTGCTGGACCTCTCAGGCCCATTATAGGGGGGGGGGGGTTTGATCTGACCATTTGGCTTATATGTAATGTGCTCCGATGGAACGTAGGAAGGTTTGATGTGATGTTTGTGACACTTGCTGTTTGCTGAATACTTATGAAGTTAAGATGGAAGCAGACTGTGCCTTTCCTTTGGATTGTAAAGAGTCTTCGCCCCGTAGGGGTCGGGCTCCTCGCCATACATTGTTCTAAGATACAGTGACAGTCATTCCTGGGGGACTCATCGTGTCAGATAAGATTTTACAAGTGTGGCATTGAAATGTTTGCGCTCATGATGACTTTTTATTGTGCACGAGGCCGGGCTCGAGCTCTCAAAGGTGAAGATGATAACACGATTTATGGTTGCCTGGTTATCAGTCCCTTGCTAGGGGTATAAAAGCAGCCGGAGATGTAGGAAACGTTCTTCTCCGTTATATACATAAGGTAGTGACCTCGATTCGGAGAAGCCCCAGAGAAGGTCCAGGCATGGGGGTCCACCTAGGTGGAGCGTTGTGCTTCTTATTTGCACTCTTGTTGATTCACGTGGACGGTAAGTAATGGAGGGTTGATAACGTCCATTGTTATCTATTTTTTCAACATTATCTTCATTGATTTCTGTCAATAGTTGATATTTATGTTTCTTCAATTGTACTGAGAGGTTTTAAGGTAACTGATACAGTATATTGTGGGCTCGAGTCTTCTGGGTAAATATAGATTATATTGTATAGTATTGGATATACTATAATGGATGGGATATTGGTTGACATTGGTACTCGTCTACATAAAACGTCTTAGATGCTCGTAGTTCTTGGGGCTGAGGCCACTATATACATCACTGGTCAAGTATCTTACATGTATGGGGGTTTCCGGGTTGAATTACAATACCTGATCCTTTTGTTCTTGGAGGATATAGGCTGCCATCACATTCAGAACACATGTACTTGGCCAAACTTGTATGCATGTGTGTTGGAAGGAATTGTTGTTGCCCAAATGTTCTATTGTTGGTGTATGACCACCTTAAGTCCAGGACTAATGGGACTGTTCATAACTTACTGTCACCTACTCGTCCAATAAGTTCCACAGATGGGTGAAGGGGGTCTGTAGACTTTTTAAAGCTACCCAGTCCACCAATGAGCATACCTAAAAGTTTCCCAGTCCGTCCAATCTGCTACCCAAAGGTTGTTCTTGGTAGACTCACTCATCCAAAAGACTCCAACATTCATCGGACAATCGTGTTGTTTAACCAAGAGATTTGTGAACTATTGGAAGGACGTCTTATAATCCAGTGCATTCTGATATTAGCTGGTCCAATCCATCTACTTCGGCATTGAGACACATACTGGATTCATTGGACAACTGGAATTTTACTGTAACGAAACATTGAGGAATAAATAGTAACTTGACCAATGTGAAGGTTATTAGATGGAACCAATCTGATATAAGGTAAGGGGTTCTTTGGGTTCTTGTACCATGTAATGCTCCACTAATTGTCAGGATCCCCTTTTTTAAGACAACTCCTTTAACTAGGGATTTGCTTCGCCTTCTTCTGGTTTAGCCCATTTCCACTTAATAACATTGTTAAGGTTCACCTATAAACATGTCCAAAGATGACATTGATGGGGACTGTGTCCTGTGAATTGTCTCATTCATCTTCTTACTTGGAGACGTCTCGCTCTTCAAGTATGGTGAAAATCTTCTGTCCATCTGTTGTCTACATCTGTTCCCAGATTCTACCAACTCAGAAGATGAAGGGTCAATGATGCTCGGAGCAGCACCCTTTATTTTATTCATTAGTGATGGTCATAGGTCACAGACCTGAAATGTAATCTGAAGCTCCTGAACTTCAATGCAAAATCTGCACCAAGCCCCCCACCTACCATGTGCCATTTACATCACTGATGTCTTCTGTGGTAGAGGGGCCTCCTCTGCTCCAGGGCCCTGGGGTGACTGCTACTTCTGTACATGCTATAACTACCCCAATAATGACTGCAGACTATCCAGCCCCTGTCCATAGACATCATAGATTAGGGTCACCTACTCGGGACACCCCTCTAGAGGGCGATCCACTATGTAAGAGAGGCATAGACATAAGTATAATAAGTCTATATGTTCTATCAGCTGTATAAGCAATATGGTGATGACTGGCAGGTACCAGGTCTCCTCCATAGTATCTCGGCCACACTTGTATTGTAAGATCGATCTATTCCTTCTGGCGTCCATAATCGCTGGACCGGCTCTACATCTAATCTGTGAGGCTGTAAAGTGTCCTTGTCTTGTACGTCAGATAAGAGTAAGAAATATTCTGGAGATTGACATATGAAGGGTTCAGGCAGGTAATCCAGGACCACAAGTCTGTACGAAGATCTTTATTACTTCTCACGGAATATGGATTTCTAGTTCATGTAAACATCATAAAACACGCTGCAAAATTCTGCTTCAGTTTCTCATGATTTTCAAGACCTCTGCTTGCAGTCTGTGAATAAGACATTTGTTCTTAGGCCCGGTTCAGCACTTTTCTCGCTGCATGTTTCGTGTGGAAACTACATGGACCCCATTATAGTCTATGGGGTCCATGTGGTTTCTTAGTTAACCGCTTTTTAATGCGTATAGGTTTCCATTCGAGGGGTCCCCAAGCGGATTCCCCAAACGGAATACCGAACGCAGATGTGAACCAGGCCTTAGCTCACAGGACATTGTGTAGATTGGATACAATTGTTGCAGGGTTCTGCAGAAATGACAGGACATCCAGGAGCCCAGTTGGAGTCCTTGTTCCCTCTCATGCTGGGACTTGCCGGGTTGGAAGCGAAAATGCAACATAATCGCTGAGACCGATCATTGACCCCATTTTCCTGCAAATCTCCGTTTTTTTAAGGTTCTGGACTACTCAGCACAAGATAGGACTTCCAAAATAGCTATGAAGTAAGCGGGCACCCTAAAGGTCTTTAATATCTTCATGAACAGACCTTGATCCATGACTGGACAGATTTTTTTTTTGGTGCATGTCTTTTTGAAGGCTACAACTTTTTTGGGGTAGTGGGGGGGGTATTCAAATGATTTATTTTATTATTTTTTTTGGTGAAACATTGGGCTTTAGTTTTTGTGTTATTATTATTTTTGCATATTTTTTCAGATACATTTAGAAATACATTTTTTGCTTTATTTTTTTTTAATAGCACAAAGTACTACTAAAAATGATGGAGATTTTCATGTAGGTGACACATGGTTACCCTAGTGAGATTATCATTGGGTAGGAACCCCATACATACTTAGGAGGGGGCGCATAATGAGCCAAAACCTGTTATCTGAGCCTGGTAATTGCCCCAACCTGTAACAATTCTCTGGAAATCTGTATTTCCACCATGTCACTGCTGTTTCCGGCTGTAGAAACCTGTCACTTATTAAACTTGGGCTCCTTCCAGAAATTCTCAGAGTCCAGGAAATCAGTGCAGTGTCTAAGATCATTAACTCATTAATGCCACCGGCTTGTTTGGCCGCCGCGTCTCATCTCCGCCATCACTAATAAGAAACATCACGGCATTAATTCCACTGAAGACTTTATTAGCCGCAAGGAGAAGAGATAAAAGTGACTCCAATCACCTGAAGTAACCCCGGACGTCTTCTGGTCGTCGCCCATAGTCAGATCATACCGCAGAATTTAGAACATAAAGGGAGCAATGTGATTGGCTGATATGGGGCAAGTGCTCCGGGGAATATACTTGTCACATACGTTTATACCTGCACATCAGAGGTGGCCTATAAAGGGTTAAAGATTGTGGGCTCTTAAGACTCCTCTTGTACAACTCCTAACCTGGAGCTGCACTGTGATTGGCCAGGAGGGACAGATAGAACTTCCTTCAATAGGCTCCGCCCAAAGTCCTTTTCAGTTGTAGGTCTCCGAGTTGGGGCTCTGGATTGGAAGTTCAAAATGGGTGTGGCTGAAATGGGCCACAATGTAACAAAAATACAACAAAATAGCAGTTAAAAATTTACACTGTGTAACCATTAGTAAATCTGGACCAACGGGTCCTAAAGGTCTGACTGCCATATAAAAGGGTGTATAGTCCGAGGAGTCACTCACTCCCCATCGCTGTACATTTAGGATTTTGCAGGGGCAGCTATTCTCAGGGATTTTTTGGCAATTGTCCCTAGGCCCATTGTTAAATAATCCCCAAAACATGTACATGTGTATTGGAACCAATGACTATGCAATCTGTATAATCCCTTAGGAGCAGGTTCTTCTATCTATCTACTGTATCTATCTATCTTTCGTATCTATCTATCTATCATCTATCTATCTATCTATCGTATCTATCTATCTATCGTATCTATCCATCTATCTATCTATCTATCTATCTATCTATCTATCTATCTATCGTATCTATCTATCGTATCTATCTATCTATGTATTGAATTTTTTATATTCACATTGATAAGCCGTATGCGAGATATAAGTGACTGCCAGGGAGGACTGAACGACCTGGGTGACAGATAAAGCCGCCCCATGAGAGGTGACATGGCGGACAGTAGGACACAGACAGCTACTCCCTGTCCAGAGACCAATGATGGGAGAATCTGAAGCAGAATCTTCTCCACTGAGCAGAGGCCTAACCAGAAGCTACTGGGCCCCAATGCAAAATCTGTACCGGGGCGCCAACCTTGTGCCATTTATAATAGCGGTATATTTTATGGGACTGGAGATGTTTGGGGCCCAGTGACTGCACCACCTATAGTTACACCCCTGTCCTAACCAGAGAGACTGAATACAGTATATATAGAGTCCACAGCACATATATATATCAATTATTTACTGACCTCGTTCTCCTACTCTTCCTTATTTTAGGAAACCCAGCAATAAAGATGGAGAAGGCAAGAACCCCGGTAAGAGAGCAAACTAAGTGTGTAGATTAGGGGATGTATCTAAGCCCATCGTATGATACTGTCTTATCCAGTGTATCTAAGCTTTCCATCTGTGATACTGTCTGCTGAACAGCATAGACATGTTTATAATGTAAGATACTGTCATTGTACGAGTGTATCTAAGCCTATCATGTGTGATACTGTCTTATGAGCAGTGTATCTAAGCCTATCATGTGTGATACTGTCTTATGAGCAGTGTATCTAAGCCTATCATGTGTGATACTGTCTTATGAGCAGTGTATCTAAGCCTATCATGTGTGATACTGTCTTATGTGCAGTGTATCTAAGCCTATGATGTGTGATACTGTCTTATGAGCAGTGTATCTAAGCCTATTATGTGTGGTACTGTCTTATGAGCAATGTACAGTCCTATGAAAAAGTTTGGGCACCCCTATTAATCTTAATCATTTTTAGTTCTAAATATTTTGGTGTTTGCAGTAGCCATTTCAGTTTGATATATCTAATAACTGATGGACACAGTAATATTTCAGGATTGAAATGAGGTTTATTGTACTAACAGAAAATGTGCAATATGCATTAAACCAAAATTTGACCGGTGCAAAAGTATGGGCACCCTTATCATTTTATTGATTTGAATTCCCCTAACTACTTTTTACTGACTTACTGAAGCACAAAATTGGTTTTGTAACCTCAGTGAGCTTTGAACTTCATAGCCAGATGTATCCAATCATAAGAAAAGGTATTTAAGGTGGCCAATTGCAAGTTGTTCTCCTATTTGAATCTCCTCTGAAGAGTGGCATCATGGGCTACTCAAAACAACTCTCAAATGATCTGAAAACAAAGATTGTTCAACATAGTTGTTCAGGGGAAGGATACAAAAAGTTGTCTCAGAGATTTAACCTGTCAGTTTCCACTGTGAGGAACATAGTAAGGAAATGGAAGACCACAGGGACAGTTAAGCCCAGAAGTGGCAGGCCAAGAAAAATATCAGAAAGGCAGAGAAGAAGAATGGTGAGAAGAGTCAAGGACAATCCACAGACCACCTCCAAAGAGCTGCAGCATCATCTTGCTGCAGATGGTGTCACTGTGCATCGGTCAACAATACAGCGCACTTTGCACAAATAGAAGCTGTATGGGAGAGTGATGAGAAAGAAGCCGTTTCTGCACGTACGCCACAAATAGAGTTGCCTGAGGTATGAAAAAGCACATTTGGACAAGGCAGCTTCATTTTGGAAACAAAAATTGAGTTGTTTGGTTATAAAAAAAGGCGTTATGCATGGCGTCCAAAAAGAAACAGCATTCCAAGAAAAACACATGCTACCCACTGTAAAATTTTATTGAGGTTCCATCATGCTTTGGGGCTGTGTGGCCAATGCCGGCATCGGGAATCTTGTTAAAGTTGAGAGTCGCATGGATTCCACTCAGTATCAGCAGATTCTTGAGAATAATGTTCAAGAATCAGTGACGAAGTTGAAGTTACGCCGGGGATGGATATTTCAGCAAGACAATGATCCAAAACACCGCTCCAAATCCTCAGGCATTCATGCAGAGGAACAATTACAATGTTCTGGAATGGCCATCCCAGTCCCCAGACCTGAATATCATTGAACATCTGTGGGATGATTTGAAGCGGGCTGTCCATGCTCGGCGACCATCTAACTTAACTGAACTTGAATTGTTTGTCCAAAATACCTTTATCCAGGATCCAGGAACTGATTAAAAGCTACAGGAAGCGACTAGAGGCTGTTATCTTTGCAAAAGGAGGATGTACTAAATATTAATGTCACTTTTCTGTTGAGGTGCCCATACTTTTGCACCGGTCAAATTTTGGTTTAATGCATATTGCACATTTTCTGTTAGTACAATAAACCTCATTTCAATCCTGAAATACCGGTCGGTGATGGTTCGGAGGCCGCGTGGCTGATATATCCTGATATTAATGCCGCCTCATTTAACCCATTATCTTCCACAGAGATACCTTTTACCTTGTAATACTAACACACACGGAGAACCTGCCCTGAAAGACATATCAGGTGAGCGCCCCTCGGGGGTCTCCAGCTATATACTATAATTGGGGGGTCTTCAGTCTCTGATACTTAACCACAAGAAGTTGTCATTGTCAGGGGGAGGGGTCTGTGAGCGGGGACGATTATCATGGTTCCCCCCTCTGTCTATCTCATTGATTCCTCAGACCCCCCCCCCCATATGCCTATTAGAGCTCACCCCGTTACTTCAGCTTCTCGCCCAGACGTCTGACGTTCTCCTTGTGTTTCAGCTCATTCGTTGACACCTTCAGACATCAAAGTGATTTCAACCCTTCAAAGATTAAAAATTGTAAGTCAATGTAGTTTTTTTTCAAAAATGTAAAAAAAAATAAATCCATCATTTCATATATTAAGTAACCTGTCACATCCAGCGAATATCCCTCCATCTATGTCACACTCAGAGAGGTCCTGGGAGCAGAGATATGAGGCGCTGTGTGCAGGACTTTTCTCTCCGTATGTTTCGAGCGGACACCACACAGACCCCATTATAGTCTATGGGGTCTGCGTTTTTTTTTAGGTAACCGCTTTTCAATGCAGATAGGTTTCTATTCAGGGGGTCCCCAAATGGACTCCCTGAACAGAAACCCAAACGCAGATATAATACAATCTAACTTTTTGTTACCTCCACGTAGTGACTGTAATAACTTTATAACCTCTCCTCTACTCCATAGAAATCTGATACAGATGATCACAACGTCCATCTTGCCACACGGTAGGTTCATGAACTGTAGTCAAATCTCAGATCTGATCAGAATTGTCTTATCGTATCACATGTGATCATAAAAGCAAAATCTAAGAATTGAGGCCGTTATCTGATGATGTCATCCAGATTATCTTATAATAACCGATGGGCACATCACCAACTGATCCTTCCTTATTACTATTGTGTTTGTGAGCAGCTTGGAAGAGACGCTCCTGAAAGCCAGCCAGGTCACCGGATTGTGTAAGTCCCATCACTTCATGTCCTATAGGGTGTGGGGGTGTTATATGGGGGCGCTACAGATGTGTCCGCCCTTACACTAGCAATATCACAGCGGGCTAATACACGAGGGTCTTTGTATATAATATCATTACACCATGTTGTATTATATCTCTATATTCTAGTTGTAGGACAGAGGTTTCCTCCTTCAGTATCCAAGGTTTCCCCGGCCCCCCAGGGGTAAGTAGTAAGGAGAGACTATTACTATTATTAGGATGTCTCTGTTATATACAACATACATGGATATCTGTGTTGTAGGAACCTGCTGGATGATGCCAAGAATCTGGTGGAAAGTCTCAAGAAAAGTGCAGTAAGTCCAGGAGATTTCATTCACATTGTTTTAATGGGACTGAGCAAAGATGGAGATTTCAGCCATGTTCACACTACGGTTATAGTGTCTGTATATAAGGAAAGCTGCCATAGGTTTGTTGTATGACCAATTCACCACTGGACTTCATTGACTTTAATGGGTTATACTGGGGCTCTATGGGGGTTTCCATAAGTGTGACGGCAAGAAAAGTGCTGCAACCTGGATATAAGAGAACCTCTGAACTGTAGTGTGAACAGAAGCTTAAAGTTCTATGGATAGATTATATTAAAAATCAACTCCAGGAGTATCAGTGTGTCCCACAGAATCATTTTAGGACAATTGTGCAACACATGTTTCCACCACAACCAGTAAATATGTCACTGCACCGAACATCAGGGCATTAGTCCTCAGTATACAGCAAAGGCGACATTTCCGCCATCTTGTAGACTTCACTAAAACAGCTTCACCTATAAAGTGAGAAGTTAAAGGGGTATTCCCCTAACTGTTGGCTCTGTACTCTCGTCACTTCCTGGATTTCTCGCACATTGGTGGTCGGGGATTCACGCTCTGCTATCTGCTATGATCCCCACTATGACGCTGATGTGGAAACTGATGTAGCAGAGCTGGATTTGAGTCAGTTTGCATTACATACAGAGGTAACAGACTCCTTATCTCAGCCCTTATCAGCCAAATTCAATTAAACCAGCTGATAAGTGGAAAAGCTGAAGATAGACAGCACAGTAATCCCGGAGCTCTCACCTCCCCCTCCCCTATATGAGGAGCTCCGTTGCTTGTCAGCCCCTCCCTCCCCCCTGAGAGCAGGCAGCTACCTCACTTGACAAATGAGCAGACAATCCCAAGGGCCAATGTCAACAATGAAGTGAATAAATTAAGATAGCGGCCAAACAAAGCAGTTGTGATAAAGCAATGTATTTAGGAAAAGTCTTATATCCACATAAACTAGCAGTATAGATACGATGTTTGTGATGGGACAACCCCTATAATGCATAATATGTCCTCCTCCCCTTCTATCTTCTTCCCTTTTATTTTCACTTGTCTTCTTTTCCCCTTCCCGTTACTTCTTCTTGCTCATCTTTTCATCTTCTCTTTTGTCTTCATTTTTTTCTCCTTCATAATTTAGTCTTGCCTTCTTTATTATCATCCACCTTCCTTTCTTCTCCCCTTCTTTATTCTTATACATTTTACACCTTCTCTTTAGTTTTTGTCTTTCCTTCTCCTTTGTCTCAGATTATTCTGTGTCTTCCTCTACTTGTCTATTTTCTTTCCTCTCTCTCTCTCTTTCCCTTCATTTAATGTTGCTTCTTCCCTTCCTCCTCTCCTTGTTCATTTCCTTTCACTCCTTATTCTGCCTTCTCTTTTGCTTGTCTTCTTCTCTTTCCTTCTTGCCTATCTTATGTTTACTCTCCTTCTGATTCTACCTTATTTTAAAGGGGTATTCCCATGAATATAATCCTATCTATATTTGTAGATAATTAAAAGTGAAACATTTTTGCAAATATAAGTAATTAAAAATTCTGCAGAGTTTTAAAGATTTTCTCTAACTTTATCAGTGTTGACAGTCTGTTGTCTTGATCGGTTGCCAATGGTTACGACCACCAATGCAGAACCTTTCTATGGTCTGGGACTTGTCAGGAACCCCGCCATGATTTTCTTATTGTAGCCGGGTTATCAGACAGGGACACGTCATGTATCAGGAGATATCCCGGCCACAATAAAGACATCATGGCTGATTTTCTGACCTTAGAAAGTTCCTGCATTCATGGTCATATCCACTGGTAACCAATCAAGACAACAGACTGTGACCACAAGATATTTAGAGAAGATCATAAAAACTCTGCAAAATGTCTAATTACTTATATTTGAAAAAATGTTTAACTTCTAATTCTCTACAAATTTAAAAATAACTATGTACATGGGAATACCCCTTTAAGGTTTTCATGAGTCTTCACCTACTCCCTTTTCTTGCAGGTGTTCCTTCCTCTTCTCTTGCTTATTTGCCTCTTCTTCCTCTTTTCCTTTATATTTCTACTTCTTATGTATCTTCCGTTTCCTTCAGCTCTTTGTTCTTCTTCATTTAATGTTCTTTTTTTCCGTTGTTTTCCTTTTCTTCCTTCTTTTTGACCTCTCCTTATCTTTCTTCTTCTTCTAAAACCTTGTTGTCTACTTTTTCCTTCTGTTCCTCCTCCTTCTTCTTTGTATCAGGTTATTCTTTCTCCTTCTCTATCTCTTACTTCTTCTTTTTCATTTAATGTTCTTTTTTCATTGTTTTCATTTTCTTTCTTCTCTTTACTTTCTTGTCATGAGATATTGTTTCTTTTTGTTCTCTCCTTCTCTTTCCTCTATTCATATCCTCCTCCTTCTTCTTTGCTTAAAGGGGTATTCCCATGTTGCAAAAATATCATATTAAGGCCTTCACATTGTACAATTAACTCTTTCCACTCCTTAGACGGTGTCTTTCGTTGATGATTGGAAGATGATCTTACTATTTGTGTCCGCTGAAGATCCGTGCGGCTTCTGCATTCAGGTAAAAAAGGAACTTTTAACAAAATAACAAAGTTTTACCAAAATTACTTGATGCCTAGACAGAGATGCACCACAAAATTTTAGATACTTGGAGCTAGCACAAGGGGGAGCTCAGGAGCTGACGGCATACATTACAACTAGAATTTTGTGATGTAGCAGAGGATTTGGAGCTCTGTATCAGATAAATGCAGCTCTGTGTATATAGAAATATACCATGGAATCCTTTAAAAATAAAGGATTGATTATAAGAGGACATTTCCTTTAAGATCAGCACCGTCTACCTACAAATAATAAATGGACTCTTTCCTTTCCTGTAGGAGGATCACACAGAAAACACAATAAGAGACCTGACTGCAGCGCTAGACTACTTACATGAAGAGGTAAGTGGCAGATGGTCACATACTCACTGTATATACTGTATATATATATATATATATATATATATATATATAAATATATATACTATAGAAGAACTCTACAAATTTACAGAAAAAGGAGATTCTTCTTTATTGACTCATCAGAATAAGGAATCGCATTTTCTTTTCTTTTTTTCTTTTTACAAATTTTTGGAATTCTTCAATCTATTTCTTTTAGTAAATTGGCTATGAATCAAATTCTTTGCAGTCACCGTCCTATATATGATGGATATGAAAGGTTCTATTTATTTCTCTTATTTATACTTTATTATAGATAGATAGATAGATAGATAGATAGATAGATAGATAGATAGAAAGATAGGAGATAGATAGATAGATAGATAGATAGATAGATAGATAGATAGATAGGAGATAGATATTATACAGATGTTACATTTATATTACATGGATTCATCTTCTGATCCGTTTCTTACATTTCAGCTCCCAAAAACATTTATTAGTCTGGTGGATCTGACGTTGCTCAGTGGCCTCTACCTGTCCTATCCTGAAAATGCGGAGCTCCGGTAGGTTCTATCTCTGTCACCTTCTCTATAATAGATGGTCTTGTTATTATAGCGTCACTTACGGAGTATAACGCTGAGCATGCTGGGAGATTTGTGCTGGCACGTCATATTAATCCTGATATCGAGGAAAACAAGGATCAAGCAGGTTGGGTTGTAGAAAGAGAACTATAGGTAGATATCAATGGTGGTCACCAGGTAATACCACATTTCACCAATGGTGGAGCTGTGGGGGCATTGAACGCTTGATGAGATAAAAGTCACATTGTGAACATTGGGAGACACTTTTATTAAAATGTTTTTCCGTCACTCAGATGTGACTTCCTGTTTAAGATCAGGAGGGGGCTCCAGACTGCAAATATCATTATTATACCCAGGTGCCTGGCTGCTGATGGTTTCCACTTTTGTTGTATTTCAGGCAGTCCTGTGAGTGTTTCCGCACACCTTCAGACTACAATAAAGCCATGTTTCGCTTCTCCTTTCAGGTGAGATAGATTGTTATGTGACAGAGTATCAGAATGTGGTGAAGATATTTGGGGTCACAAGTTAATTTAAGCATAAACATTAAGGCCATGTTCAGACATGGTGGAATTGTTGCGGATTTTCAGTGCAGATTCTTGACTGAACCCCCACAACAATATACAGTACAATACAAGTTTTGTAAAAGTTGATGTAGACGTTGGCCATTGGCTTCATTGTCTCCATCAGTCCCATAGAAGTGAATAGAGCGGTGGTCAGACATGCCCAGTACTGCTCCAGTCATACAGAGGACCCCAACTCATCGGAGGGTAGGAGCCGCCGCGATCACTTGAATGATTGGGTTATGTAGAATATAAGCCACATATCCAAAGGTTCTCTGTAATATGTATGTCTGATCCTTTGACGCACCCTGAGGACTACTCCCCCTATCCTGCTCTCTGACCCCATCTGATAAGCGCACGATTATCACATAAATACATTACATAATGCCTGTCTATCATGAATTCCATCTCGGAGTTGGACCGTCCTGTGGAGATAAAACCTCCTCCGCCATTATCACCAGAATCGGATGAGATGAGTCAGGAGACGCCGCAGATAATATTAATGACCTTTATCTCAACATCTTAAGACAAAGTCCTCCTGGTATCCTTCTAGTCTACATCTCATCCTAGTAACCTGTAAACACCCGACCTGTCATTGTGGCGCCATATCTGCACCTCGTGTGGTGACAATAAGCAGATGACGCAGGCCGCGCACCTTACAGTCTACAGGTTGATGGCTATAGGGTGTTCCTCTAAGGGGCACTATGGGACCATTGTAAAGGGTTTACTTAGTACCCATACAGTAGTCCTAGCAGAAGTAGTTCCTGGGCCACCTTGTACTCTTTCCAGTAGCCCCTGCCTGGCTAATAGATGAGGATCCTGAGCAGAGGTTCTCACCCCCCAATGAGGTAAATGGGGACAATGCCTGACCGCACTAGTGGTGTATCCCACAAATGCCCTGCCAGCTCTTCCCTTGCCACAAGTAGCATCAACCTACACAGGGCTTACCTTGGGTCTCCAGCAGTTGTAAAACGTTCCATGGCATGCTGGGATTTGTAGTTTTGCAGATGGAGAGTCAGAGGATGGAGATCAGTGGTATAAAGAGGCCAAAAATCTATGGGGCGCCATATATTCACTGCAAAGAAAAATGTTCTAATCACAAAATATATTACAGTAACACAAAATACATTCTGTATACCCAAAAATACACAACGTATGGGCTGAAATCATTTACTGTGTGATGTTGTCTCTATAAGATGCACCACAATTACCCCTGAAAACTAAAGCAGATAATAATGGGTTAATACTTATATCCCAACGTGTATTCCTGGGTTCACACAAAGTATCATGTCTTACAAAATAATTCTGGGTGACAAAACAAATTATGTGGAGTTCTGGGTTCGAATCCTGTCAGGAACAACATCTGCAAGGAGTTTGTATGTTCTCCCCATGTTGCGTGGATTTCCTCCTATTCTACAAAAACATACTGATAGGAAAATTTAAAAAAAATATATATTGTGTTCGCCATATGGGCATGACAATCTACATTTATAAGAATAACAAAACAAAACTGAATTCCTGAATCTGGAGCATGACGTGACCTCACGTAGCTGAATGGCCTCCTCTAGAACATCTCCAGGTTCCTTCGCTCTTATCACACATCCCTCAAGTATCTGGAGACCGCTGGTGTAGACATAATATATTATATTACATATTATAATAGAACGGGGGTGTCTTGTTGGGGACCTGCAGGGGGCGCTAATGTATGACTCTTCTTTTCCAGTCTGCCCTGGAGAATCTAATAAGCTCGGAGAGATACGACACAAGGCCGGACTTCACGGTGGCCTTACACCCTGTGCTGCGTATGGTGAGGACTATAGGATAATATTGGGGTACACATCTGGATTTATGGGGTACATCGGGGTCAGAAGCATTGTATAATAGTTGTAGTCTTGTTCCCTATGACAACACTACCTGTCAGTGTGTTTATAGAGTTTCAGCCATTATGGCTCCTATCAATGTCCACACCCTGAGCCGCGGGAATATCTGTGTATAGAGGAGGACATTGATAGTGACTGCGACTATACACGGCCTGTAGGACTGACTGATCCACCCCAGGATGGTCAGGGAGTGTTGTCCTGAGGACACGTGGGCTGTTAACCCTTGCAGTGTATTATATCTAGTTATTACTACAATATATCATGAAGAGCCGAGACTCATATAACATGGTGGACTCTGCAGGTGGATTCTGAGAAGAAGAACCTTCATCACTATGGGGAGGTGTATGAGGTGCAGTGCGCACAGCAGGTAGGTCCTGATAAGTAAGTGCCCCCATTGCTGTGTTTAGCTACCTTACCTGACTGACTCGATGAAACGTTGTAACGTGTGGGGTTTATACACAGGACTCCGTCTACTTGAGCACCCATCAGAACAGTCCGTACCTGTGGCTGAAGGACATGATGCAGGATACAGAGAATAAAGTAGAGGTAACGTCATATATGTCCTATATACTGTACATAAACTAATAGAAAGAGGAAACTCCACTATAGCCACATTGCTTAAAGGAATTGTCACCAGGCTCCGGCCTAACACCCCCAGCCCCGCAGATAGATAGGTTAGGATCATCTGAATCATACTGTGTTTTCCCCTTGTGAATCGTTGTCTCCTTTGCCGAGATATCGCCTTTTTTGTCAGTGTCAATGGAGCCGCCATTGTCGCAGAGCGCTCATTTGCATTATAACAAATACAGCGATATCTCAGCAACGGAGGCGGCGATACATAAGGGGAAAACACTGTATCATTCAGCTCACACTCACCTATCTATCTGCAAGGCTGATGTGCAGGGATCTGGTGACAACTCCCTTTAAGTAGCTTTTCCTATATACAGTGTGCAGGAGGATTTGAGGATCTGAAATACGCTGCAGACTTCCATATTATTCTTATTTCTGAACCTCTGGGAATTATCAATTAAAACCATTTCCCGGACTCGGATGTACTATTATATCCGGGTACAGGTAGCGGTCATGCGATTTGGGGTCCAACATGTCACCAGGGACAGTCTAAATGACAGTCAGTGTTATCTTGAGCTATATAATGCACTGCAATAAAGAAGTATTACTGTATTTTATACATACAATCTCGCCCCCTAGTGTTCAAGTCCCATACTGGGGATATTAATCAAAAATGTTTTTAAAAAATGAATTAACATAAAGTGTTTAAAAAATGTAAAACCCAGAACCACTGGAAACTGCAGCTCATCCCCCAAAAAACAATAGAAAAATGCAACTTGTCATGCAAAAAACAAGCCCTTCTATAGATATATCTACAAGAAGATGAAAATCTTATGAGACAGTAGAGCAGGTCCCCTCTATACCCCCAGAAATGCTAATATCGCACCTACTGACCTATCCGTCTTGTTCTTACAGGTGAGGGAATTCGGATCCGAGTTCTCTTGTACAAACCTGTCGCCGTCAGACACAATCCCTACATCAGGTGAGTGTATGATGTGAATGATACCTTATACTTATTTTATACTATTATATGTAAAGGTTCCTTTGCAACCCAATGACATCACGATCGGCTGATACAAGGAAAAGGGGCGGAGCTGTGACTACCTATTTACATAAGTAAATTACATTTAAAGGAACATCACAGCCAATGTTATATTATAATGTATTTTTTAAGGAACCCGTCACCAGGTTTCGGGCACCTAAGCCAACAGCATGTCCTTATACTGTAGCGGCAGGCTCAGTCCTATCCACCCCTCTGTTAGGCTCCACATGGCGGGCACAGGTAAAAAGTGCTGCGGGAAAAACTGGGATTACCAGATCTCAACAATCGGGTATGATAGTTTAGGGGCTGAAACCAGGTGACGGGTTCATATCTTGGGAGGATTCTCTCACCTCGCTACTGAGTCACTGAGCTGTGTTTGTAAGGTAATGTAACTCAGGAGCAGACAGGCCTAATCCCAAAATCTACAGAAACTGGCACTGTTGTCCACAACAACCAATCAGATCACAGCTTTCATTTCTTAAACTGCCGTGGTAAATTGAAAACTGCTCTGTGATTGGTTGCTATGGGAGATAGAAAATGAGACCTTGTAGTTCACAGCAACCAAACACAACGCAGCTTTCATTCTTTCAGAGCAGTGTAAGAAATGAAAGCAGTGATCTGATTGGTTGTTGTG
Source organism: Leptodactylus fuscus (assembly GCF_031893055.1). Lineage (NCBI taxonomy): Eukaryota > Metazoa > Chordata > Amphibia > Anura > Leptodactylidae > Leptodactylus > Leptodactylus fuscus. The sequence continues at coordinate 24,199,872 of NC_134267.1, read as the reverse complement.
GATGAGAAGTTTCCTGTCAGATAATTCTCATATGTGAGACTCATAAGGGAATACAAAGCCTAGATTGTCTATATCTTTATCTATATCTATATTGACCCCAGAATATATATATATATATATATATATATATATATATATATATATATACTGTATATATATATATATATATATATATACTAGCCTCTGCCTGCGACTTCGTCTGCGGGTTGTTGGCGTCGATGATCCGGCTATATTTAGCAAATTGCTGCCATCAATGGTTTGCCTGCTTCAGCATTCCGGCAGCTGTTAAGCTGTCCTACTGCTGAACTTGTTCCTCACACCGTGCCTGTGATTGTTCCGGCATTTCAGCAGCTCGCTGGGACACCATATAATGAGCGTGTTGTTGAGGTCGATGATCCCCCTCAGCTCCGCTTGAGAAGAACTCTGTGACTTCTGGCTCCTTCATAGCTCTCGTTGTTTTACGACAAATTAGATTCTCTTTTTCCAGGCATGTTAAAAATTGGCAAACTGCCAATTTGGATTAAATGTGTTTGCCCATGTTTGTCGCTACTGGAGCAGATCAGATAATATGCCAACGTGTCTATACGCTGAGGGTTGAGTGTGTTTACACCTCAGAGATAACAGGCCTGGCTGAGATAAGGTGCTGCTAAGAGCAGTGTAATATAGTATGTGAAACTAAATTCATAACTGTCATGAACCCATGTAATTTACCCGAAAAAAAAGTAGCCTATATTTTAATCGAGGTTACAATCTATCTATGTGCCGAATTTCATCCAAATCTGTTCTGCCGTTTTTGCGTGATTGAGGAACAAACATCCAAACTTTCACATTCACATTTATAATATTAGTAGGATAGGATGTTTATAGACCCAGAGTATATATATATATATATATATATATATATATATATATATGGAGAGAGAGAGAGAGAGAGAGAGAGAGAGAGAATATACACACAGCAGAGCAGACCTCAGAATACATATGGCCCCCAGACAAGATTCCAGACTGAATATACACCCTAGAGCAGGGGTGCCCAATACGTCGATCGCGATCTACTGGTCGATCGCAATGGACGTATGGGTCGATTGCGGGATGAAGCCAGGGATCCCCGGTGTCTGCTTGTTCACAGTGCAGGCTGACAGCCATCTACGGACACTAGCAGGCTGGGGCTGCCGCAGCCCCAGACTGCCAGTGTCCAGAGATAACTCTCTGCCTGCGCTGTGAACAAGCAGACACCGGGGATCCCTGGGCGGCAACAGAACGCCGCTAACTCCTGCTCTCACGCTCCGTGCCGGCCCCACCCACAGACCTGCATGCCCCGCCCACATGCCCTGCCCCACCCCGCCCACAGGTCCGCCCCAGCCCCGCCCACAAGAAGTGGGTAGTAGATCTTTAGACTTGGGCATGTTACAAAGTAGCTCACATGCTGAAAAAGTGTGAGCACCCCTGCCCTAGAGTATATATACACCCCAAAAAAGACCCAAAAATACATACATACCCCAGATGCATAATACATACAAACCACAGACTAGACCCCAGAATGCATATACACTCCAGACCAAACCCCCGTGCACATATAGACCCCAGAATAATTACAGACCCCAGAATACATATTCATCCTGGACCCTAGAATATACGTAGACCCTATAGCAGACCTCCTTACTACAAAATAAATATAGACCTCAAAATAGATACCAAGTAATAGACCCCAGACCTCAAAATAATTAAAGGAACCAGACCCCAAAATCTGTCCAGCCCTCACATGAGACCTAGAGTTACCAAACCTGGCCGACACATCACACAGCACCCGGACATCAGGAGATTTGCCTGTATTTCCAGAAGACCCCAATGGTGATAAATAAATCACAGCTAGGAAATAAAAAGACAAACACAAAATATTATAAAATTATTTCAAACTCTGCAAAAAATCCTTACTCACAACGAGTGCCCTATATATATATATATCTTATATGTCACCTGTAGGGTTCTATTCTTCTGGTGTGATGGTTTTTATATGTCATCTGTCTGTTTTATTCTGCTGCTTTATATGGGGCTGTTGTGAAGTTCCTCGTCTTATTATATGACCAAGGTAACACAGTTTGGTTTTAGTTCACAGACTGAGACCTGCAGATTTTAAAGTGATCGCTGCTCTGGGAGACTCCATTACGGTAAGTTATGGCGGTTTTTTTAAGTAAAATTTTCTTTAGTCAAGTCAGACGTCTTAGGACTCCAGACTATGGTGTCGCTCCTTCTTATGTATATTACACTCTGATATAGCTTAAAGAAGCATTCCCATCATTGTAAGACCCTGTTCACATCACTATATACCTATTCCCAATTTATACCTCTGCTGTATACCTCCAACATATGTCAGAGTATAGCCACAGGCATATATATGAGCCACTGGCCACCATATACAGAACAGACGTATACTGAGACAGCTATATTCTTCATGTTGAGACAAACAGGTAACAAATATATTATAACCGGACTACGCCTTATATTGCATTAGCCTGTAATAACTTGTTTAACCCTTTCCGCCATTACTATTACAGGCAGGTAACGGTGCCGGTGCATATGTCCTGGATCCTTTAGACGTGGTGACTGAGTATCGAGGATTATCCTGGAGGTAAGAAGAAGGAAATCACGTCAGTCCAGATTTATCATCCAGCGTTATACATGTTGATAGATCTGGTGCAGTTTAAAGGGGTTAGACCAAGGTTTGAAGTTATTGATAAGATAGGGGATAACTTCCTAATTGGATCTCGCTATTGAGACCCCCATCAATCGTGAGAATGGAGATCCTGTTCTCCATGCTGATGGACAAGGAGGCGGAGCTTGTTTACTATCTCTCTCTGAGAGCGCTAGGGATAGAGTCAATGTGCCCTAATGTCTTCCAAAAGATAGTTGCTGGGGGCCAATGCTCAGAAGTTTTCTACAGTCGCTTCAGTTTAGTATTTGGAGGGGAGGGGGGGGGGGGGAGTGAGATTTTCTTAAAATTTTTTTGAATATTTGTTTCTTAAAAAGCCGTCCTATAATTTGCAGTTCTAAGCTATGTCATCTTATGTAATGCCTGATACCTCCTCTACTTCTTAGACTGTTCCTCTTCCTTCCTTTAGCATCGGTGGGGATGAAGATCTCAGTAATGTCACCACAGTGGCAAGTACGTACAATCAAGAAAGGTTCTTTACATCTTAAAATCCGAGCACACTTGAGTGGATTTGATATTTCTTATTGCCCCTCGCTGATCTTTCCTTCTGGTTTCCTACCTGGGGTTGCTGGGACAGGGCGTAAGAAAAGACAAGGGGTCGAGATGGGACAATATTGAATTGTGTTTCTCCTACAATGGACAGTAATCGTCATGCCCGCTTTATCTGTTACAGGGTAAGGTCTACACTGGAACGAATTTATCAATCCCTCTACGCCAGTCTTCTGGCATAGGGGGATTTTATATTTGGGTGCACTACCAAAAAGTTACCATAAAGACATACCATGTAGTTAGGTCTGAAGAGAATGGAGGGTCCAGCATGCATTAGTAAGTGAGGTAGAGGTTTCCAGGTTTCCCTCCTCCCTACGGCAAAAGAAATGATGGCCGAGACCTGTCATGGAGAGGGAGAAGGAAGGGGCAAAAAGTGCTGTTTTTCATGATAGTGCCACAATGTTAATTTTTGTTATATAATATGAAAAATGTGTAGCTCTTTGGGGTATAGAGCAGATTAATGGGGTTAAAATTTGCAACGTTGCAAAAAAAAATGTATCTATTACAGACATCCTCCGGCTGTTCAACCCGAATATACAAGGTTACTCCTTAAAAAGAGGATCTCATCATTTACCAAATTCAAAGCTAAACCGTGCCGTCCCTGGAGCAAAAGCCCGGTATGTACAAAAAGGGGAATTACCATGTTAGTCTTCTTACAAAATATAATGGAAACTGATTTCCCACATTTTAAAACCTGGCTATTTTGTAGGTTTAGTTTTGGGCGACTCCTAAGGGCATTGTCTATGTGGGGGATATGGACAGTGCTGCAGGGAAAGCACCAAATCACTATGTCTTAGAGTTGCCCTAGTGTTAGACCAAGTAGATCATGGACTACTTTGCATAGCACCTAGAGGTTGATTAGAATTGGAGTAGGATGACTACTGCCAAGGTCAGGGCTGGCAGCGTGCTTGCAAGATCAGATGACAGGTCTTAAGTCAGGGCAAGCAGAGCATGTGCAGAGAAAACGGGCAGAAGGTGAGAGTACGCAGCACAGGTTCAGTAGTCAGGAACAGGCTGCAGTTGGCAACAGGTGGTCAAAAAATAGTAGCAGACTTACATAAAAACACCTTAGCAGCAACACAAGCAGGCTATGAACCTAATTGCTCAGGCAGAGTTTGTCCAGTGAAGATGACTTTTTTTACATACCCGCTGGCCCTTTGTGTAAGAGAACGGAGTACAGCAATGTGGAAGAACAGGAAATGGACAGCACTGGAGTCCTGGGTTCAAATCCTGCCAAGGACAACATCTGCAAGGAGTTTGTATGTTCTGCCTGTCTTTGTGTGGGTTTCCTTCTACATTCCAAAGACATCCTTCTAGGGGATGTAGATTGTGAGCCCAATATGGGAGAGGTAGCGCAATTTGTGATGACCAGCTTTACACTATAAATTTTCCCATAATACATATAGAGAGCCTTTCACTGGAGTCAGGATAGTGACAGACCGGAGGACAAGACTATAGCATAGTCAGAAGACCATGATGTTTCTGTATGGACATCAAATATTCTTATGTTACATGTCTATTACATTATACAATACTGCGGTAAGATATGACCTGTGCATGAACTCCTAAGATTGTATCGGAAAATCAATGTTGTTCTACCATTAACTTTTCTATTTTGATTGTCTTCCCTTGTTATTCAGTCATATGCTTGAACAGGCCGAATCGTTGGTAAAAAAACTGAAAGATATGGACTTTCTAAAAGTGAGTATAAATGAAGGATTCCTGCACGCCACATATTCTTCCTTCTGGGTTCATTTATGCCACATAAAATGCCCACTTTAACAGTCAGCAGGATGTAGGCCTACTGTATCACCCAACCGGTTTGGCTTTGGGCCATTCTGAAAGGCATTTTCTAAGTGGCTTCCTTCCAGGGATGAGAACAACATTGCAGGGAAACCATCAGTTTGTATATCTCCTGTATCTGATAATTTTACTGTATTCCTCTTGTCTAGCAAATTAATTACACAGAAGATTGGAAACTCCTGACCATATTCATTGGAGGAAATGACTTATGCGGTGTCTGTAACAATCCGGTATGTTGTATTATTAAGTCATCTATGGCATTGGCACACCATAAAGACCTGGGGGGCCCAATTTACTGAGACCATTCCTTCCCTGGCATGGGCCTCTGGTGCACTGAGATCTGTGCCAGCCAGCTATAACTATATAGAACTTGGACCATTAAAATCTGCAGGTTTTCTGTCGTAAACCCAGGAGAAGTGGTAGAAAGTGAGTATCAGTGTTTATTATCTTATTGCACCTCCCTGGACCTCCAGTTATTATACGCTGAGTCTGAAGAGACTCCACAATGTAAAAGTAATTAATGGGTAGCAACCCCCAAAAGTTAAGTATAAGATAAGATAAGATAATCCTTTAATAGTCCCACATTGGGGAAATTTCAGCATGTTACAGCAGCATAGTAATACAGATACAGGATAATACAGAGTAAGGGTGAATTCACACTGAGTAAACGCTAGCTTATTCTGAACGTAAAACACGTTCAGAATAAGCGGCGTCTAAAGCAGCTCCATTCATTTCTATGGGAGCGGGGATACGAGCGCTCCCCATAGAAATGAATGGGCTGCTTCTTTCACTCCGTGCAGTCCCATTGAAGTGAATGGGGAGTGCCGGCGTGTACGCTCCGGCATGAGCAGAGCTTGCCGTATACGCCGGCACTCCCCATTCACTTCAATGGGACTGCACGGAGTGAAAGAAGCAGCCCATTCATTTCTATGGGAAGCGCTCGTATCCCCGCTCCCATAGAACTGAATGGAGCTGCTTTAGACGCCGCTTATTCTGAACGTGTTTTACGTTCAGAATAAGCTAGCGTTTACTCAGTGTGAATGCACCCTAATATATTACAGACGTATGATCAAACCCAAAATTTGTGGAAAATTCAGTCTCTGTAATCCGATTTATCCCACTTGTAGCACAATGTATTGTATATTTTCTTTTGTATATTTATGGCGGCTTTCTCTCTATCTGTGATGTATTTTATGTGCAATAAACACATTACCGATATCCATTGTGCTCCTTGAGATATCATCCAAGACTCCTCAGTATCTGTCCCGGGCAATGTCTCTACAGGTCACGCATGTTATATTACTGAGCAGATGATATAATACTATATATGTATATAGACGATACATTGTATCAGTGCTTTATATGGTGACATTGTATACCCGTATATCCGGTTATTTACCCACTTCTACTATAATATAATACAATATTTTCTATGTGTCACGAGTGAAAAAAATGGACTGAAAAGATTTCATTTATTTTTCATTTTAACAGATAGATCATTCGCCAGAAAAATTTGTCTCCCGCATTAAGCAGGCCCTGGATTATCTGCAGCAAGAGGTACGGTACATGGCGTCACACAACCACATTCCTGTCTGTCAGATTATCTAGACTTTCATCCATTGGCCATACACTGTACATAGTTGCCAACAGCCATCTTGTTCCCCAGGTACATGCACACTCGGTGCGGCACAGCCATGCATGTGTCCTGAAGAGGGGGAGGGGAGAACTCCGCTGCCTGACCCCTCTGATAGTTGCCTATATCCAAAAAATTAAGGTTCTGGTCCTATGCTTATCTCTACCCACATTCTGCACATGGGGGGTTTTGGAGGGGGTCCCTATACCTATTAGAGGGTGGACAGAACCCATCAAAATCAGCAGGTTCAGTTAATACCCATCCAAGGTGCAGGGCCAGCTTAAAAGGAATGTGTCACCAATTTGTTTGATTTATCCATTGCAACTAAATCGAACGTTTTTTATTCTATGTTCTGTCCATGATTATGGGGGCGGCCATCTTCCCTGAGCTTCTCCTCTGCTCTGTTAGCAGCATTTAGAGATCAGGTTTACAGCATAGACATGGCCATAGGCAACAATAGTCCGCAGTCGACTCATTGGGGTGTATGGGAGAGGTTTCTAGACATGCTCAGTGCAGGGAGGGGGCGGAGATAACATGTGACATGTGATGGCTCAGTGGTGTTATATGTAGAGGTGTTATCTTCTATTGTAATACTGCCTATGATGTAAATGAGGTGATTGCTGCAAAAAACCAACAGAATTGGCAAGTGTCAGTCTATTATTAGGCATAGTGGCCAGGTTGAAAATTGCTAATTGAATATATACTAATATATACACTCACCGGCCACTTTATTAGGTACACCATGCTAGTAACGGGTTGGACCCCCTTTTGCCTTCAGAACTGCCTCAATTCTTCGTGGCATAGATTCAACAAGGTGCTGGAAGCATTCCTCAGAGATTTTGGTCCATATTCACATGATGGCATCACACAGTTGCCGCAGATTTGTCGGCTGCACATCCATGATTCGAATCTCCCGTTCCACCACATCCCAAAGATGCTCTATTGGATTGAGATCTGGTGACTGTGGAGGCCATTGGAGTACAGTGAACTCATTGTCATGTTCAAGAAACCAGTCTGAGATGATTCCAGCTTTATGACATGGCATTGCATTATCCTGCTGAAAGTAGCCATCAGATGTTGGGTACATTGTGGTCATAAAGGGATGGACATGGTCAGCAACAATACTCAGGTAGGCTTTGGCGTTGCAACGATGCTCAATTGGTACCAAGGGGCCCAAAGAGTGCCAAGAAAATATTCCCCACACCATGACACCACCACCACCAGCCTGAACCGTTACCGATACAAGGCAGGATGGATCCATGCTTTCATGTTGTTGACGCCAAATTCTGACCCTACCATCCGAATGTCGCAGCAGAAATCGAGACTCATCAGACCAGGCAACGTTTTTCCAATCTTCAATTGTCCAATTTCGATGAGCTTGTGCAAATTGTAGCCTCAGTTTCCTGTTCTTAGCTGAAAGGAGTGGCACCCGGTGTGGTCTTCTGCTGCTGTAGCCCATCTGCCTCAAAGTTCGACGTACTGTGCGTTCAGAGATGCTCTTCTGGCTACCTTGGTTGTAACGGGTGGCTATTTGAGTCACTGTTGCCTTTCTATCAGCTCGAACAACTCTGGCCATTCTCCTCTGACCTCTGGCATCAACAACGCATTTCCGCCCACAGAACTGCCGCTCACTGGATGTTTTTTCTTTTTCGGACCATTCTCTGTAAACCCTAGAGATGGTTGTGCGTGAAAATCCCAGTAGATCAGCAGTTTCTGAAATACTCAGACCAGCCCTTCTGGCACCAACAACCATGCCACGTTCAAAGGCACTCAAATCACCTTTCTTCCCCATACTGATGCTCGGTTTGAACTGCAGGAGATTGTCTTGACCATGTCTACATGCCTAAATGCACTGAGTTGCCGCCATGTGATTGGCTGATTAGAAATCAAGTGTTAACGAGCAGTTGGACAGGTGTACCTAATAAAGTGGCCGGTGAGTGTATATATATATACATATATATATATATATATATATATATATATATATATATATGAAAAACATTTTATTAAATTCTCCTGTTTGGGTAAATCTGCAGGTCCCCAGGATGTTTGTTAATCTGGTGTCAATTCTGGATATCCTACCCCTGAAAGAACTGTACGATGATAGGAGGACGTACTGCCCACAGATCATCATGAGGTTAGTCTCGAAACGTTCTCCAGATTGGTCAATACTGCAGGTCACCTCCTGCACATTCATCCCAGGGCGTCAGGTTTTTAGGAGCACAGTGAGGTTCCCATAACCAATGGATATAACCATAATGGAAGCATGTCTCTGTATTCCATTACTCTTATTCCTGAATGTTTGGTCTTCTTAATGTTACAAATATGAGATACAAGATGAGTAACCGCTCCATATCCCTGTAAATGTAAATCAATATCTCAAGACATAAACAGTGGAGCAAGAAAGAGCCATGAACCCATACAGCAGATCTTGTGAAGGGGTTAATCACATATATTTATGGCTCTTTGTCAGCCCAGGGGTGTACACTATTGTTCAATGTCATCTCTGAAACCCTGACCTGATGAAGAGATGATACCGAGGACTCAATTATTTACAGACATTTCTGATCACTAATGGTTAACCTATAGAGGAATCAACTCAACGACTTGTCTACATACAGTACAAGAGTATATGCTGCAGTATATGCTATACAGTCACTCCATAGTATCATGTCTATTGTTTGGACCTTCCTTATTTTCAGTCTCATGATCCTCATTTGTAAAGAGAGTGTCACCATATCACCCCAGTCCTGCAGATAGATAGGTTACTGTCACCAGAACCAGCATATCGCCCCAGTCCTGCAGATAGATAGGTTACTGTCACCAGAACCAGCATGTCACCCCAGCCCTGCAGATAGATAGGTTAGTGTCACCAGACCCCATACTATCACCCCAGCCCTGCAGATAGATAGGTTAGTGTCACCAGAACCAGCATATCGCCCCAGCCCTGCAGATAGATAGGTTACTGTTAGAGATGAGCGAACACTAAAATGTTCGAGGTTCGAAATTCGATTCGAACAGCCGCTCACTGTTCGAGTGTTCAAATGGGTTTCGAACCCCATTATAGTCTATGGGGAACATAAACTCGTTAAGGGGGAAACCCAAATTCGTGTCTGGAGGGTCACCAAGTCCACTATGACACCCCAGGAAATGATACCAACACCCTGGAATGACACTGGGACAGCAGGGGAAGCATGTCTGGGGGCATAAAAGTCACTTTATTTCATGGAAATCCCTGTCAGTTTGCGATTTTCGCAAGCTAACTTTTCCCCATAGAAATGCATTGGCCAGTGCTGATTGGCCAGAGTACGGAACTCGACCAATCAGCGCTGGCTCTGCTGGAGGAGGCGGAGTCTAAGATCGCTCCACACCAGTCTCCATTCAGGTCCGACCTTAGACTCCGCCTCCTCCGGCAGAGCCAGCGCTGATTGGCCGAAGGCTGGCCAATGCATTCCTATGCGAATGCAGAGACTTAGCAGTGCTGAGTCAGTTTTGCTCAACTACACATCTGATGCACACTCGGCACTGCTACATCAGATGTAGCAATCTGATGTAGCAGAGCCGAGGGTGCACTAGAACCCCTGTGCAAACTCAGTTCACGCTAATAGAATGCATTGGCCAGCGCTGATTGGCCAATGCATTCTATTAGCCCGATGAAGTAGAGCTGAATGTGTGTGCTAAGCACACACATTCAGCACTGCTTCATCACGCCAATACAATGCATTAGCCAGTGCTGATTGGCCAGAGTACGGAATTCGGCCAATCAGCGCTGGCCAATGCATTCTATTAGCCCGATAAAGTAGAGCTGAATGTGTGTGCTAAGCACACACATTCAGCACTGCTTCATCACGCCAATACAATGCATTAGCCAGTGCTGATTGGCCAGAGTACGGAATTCGGCCAATCAGCGCTGGCCAATGCATTCTATTAGCCCGATGAAGTAGAGCTGAATGTGTGTGCTAAGCACACACATTCAGCACTGCTTCATCACGCCAATACAATGCATTAGCCAGTGCTGATTGGCCAGAGTACGGAATTCGGCCAATCAGCGCTGGCCAATGCATTCTATTAGCCCGATGAAGTAGAGCTGAATGTGTGTGCTAAGCACACACATTCAGCACTGCTTCATCACGCCAATACAATGCATTAGCCAGTGCTGATTGGCCAGAGTACGGACTTCGGCCAATCAGCGCTGGCCAATGCATTCTATTAGCCCGATGAAGCAGAGCTGAATGTGTGTGCTAAGCACACACATTCAGCACTGCTTCATCACGCCAATACAATGCATTAGCCAGTGCTGATTGGCCAGAGTACGGAATTCGGCCAATCAGCGCTGGCCAATGCATTCTATTAGCCCGATGAAGTAGAGCTGAATGTGTGTGCTAAGCACACACATTCAGCACTGCTTCATCACGCCAATACAATGCATTAGCCAGTGCTGATTGGCCAGAGTACGGAATTCGGCCAATCAGCGCTGGCTCTGCTGGAGGAGGCGGAGTCTAAGATCGCTCCACACCAGTCTCCATTCAGGTCCGACCTTAGACTCCGCCTCCTCCAGCAGAGCCAGCGCTGATTGGCCGAATTCCGTACTCTGGCCAATCAGCACTGGCTAATGCATTGTATTGGCGTGATGAAGCAGTGCTGAATGTGTGTGCTTAGCACACACATTCAGCTCTACTTCATCGGGCTAATAGAATGCATTGGCCAGCGCTGATTGGCCAGAGTACGGAATTCGGCCAATCAGCGCTGGCTCTGCTGGAGGAGGCGGAGTCTAAGATCGCTCCACACCAGTCTCCATTCACGTCCGACCTTAGACTCCGCCTCCTCCAGCAGAGCCAGCGCTGATTGGCCAGAGTACGGAATTCGGCCAATCAGCACTGGCTAATGCATTGTATTGGCGTGATGAAGCAGTGCTGAATGTGTGTGCTTAGCACACACATTCAGCTCTACTTCATCGGGCTAATAGAATGCATTGGCCAGCGCTGATTGGCCAAATTCCGTACTCTGGCCAATCAGCACTGGCTAATGCATTGTATTGGCGTGATGAAGCAGTGCTGAATGTGTGTGCTTAGCACACACATTCAGCTCTACTTCATCGGGCTAATAGAATGCATTGGCCAATCAGCGCTGGCCAATGCATTCTATTAGCGTGAACTGAGTTTGCACAGGGGTTCTAGTGCACCCTCGGCTCTGCTACATCAGATTGCTACATCTGATGTAGCAGTGCCGAGTGTGCATCAGATGTGTAGTTGAGCAAAACTGACTCAGCACTGCTAAGTCTCTGCATTCGCATAGGAATGCATTGGCCAGCCTTCGGCCAATCAGCGCTGGCTCTGCCGGAGGAGGCGGAGTCTAAGGTCGGACCTGAATGGAGACTGGTGTGGAGCGATCTTAGACTCCGCCTCCTCCAGCAGAGCCAGCGCTGATTGGTCGAGTTCCGTACTCTGGCCAATCAGCGCTGGCCAATGCATTCTATTAGCCCGATGAAGTAGAGCTGAATGTGTGTGCTTAGCACACACATTCAGCTCTACTTCATCAGGCTAATAGAATACATTGGCCAATCAGCGCTGGCCAATGCATTCTATTAGCTTGATGAAGCAGAGTGTGCACAAGGGTTCAAGCGCACCCTCGGCTCTGATGTAGCAGAGCTGAGGGTGCACAAGGGTTCAAGTGCACCCTCGGCTCTCCTACATCAGAGCCGAGGGTGCGCTTGAACCCTTGTGCAGCCTCGGCTCTGCTACATCAGAGCCGAGGGTGCGCTTGAACCCTTGTGCACACTCTGCTTCATCAAGCTAATAGAATGCATTGGCCAGCACTGATTGGCCAGAGTACGGAATTCGGCCAATCAGCGCTGGCCAATGCATCCCTATGGGAAAAAGTTTATCTCACAAAAATCACAATTACACACCCGATAGAGCCCCAAAAAGTTATTTTTAATAACATTCCCCCCTAAATAAAGGTTATCCCTAGCTATCCCTGCCTGTACAGCTATCCCTGTCTCATAGTCACAAAGTTCACATTCTCATATGACCCGGATTTGAAATCCACTATTCGTCTAAAATGGAGGTCACCTGATTTCGGCAGCCAATGACTTTTTCCAATTTTTTTCAATGCCCCCGGTGTCGTAGTTCCTGTCCCACCTCCCCTGCGCTGTTATTGGTGCAAAAAAGGCACCAGGGAAGGTGGGAGGGGAATCGAATTTTGGCGCACTTTACCACGCGGTGTTCGATTCGATTCGAACATAGCGAACACCCTGATATCCGATCGAACATGTGTTCGATAGAACACTGTTCGCTCATCTCTAGTTACTGTCACCAGAACCAGCATGTCACCCCAGCCCTGCAGATAGATAGGTTAGTGTCACCAGAACCAGCATATCACCCCAGCCCTGCAGATAGATAGGTTAGTGTCACCAGAACCAGCATATCACCCCAGTCCTGCAGATAGATAGGTTACTGTCACCAGAACCAGAATATCACCCCAGCCCTGCAGATAGATAGGTTATTGTCACCAGAACCAGCATATCACCCCAGCCCTGCAGATAGATAGGTTATTGTCACCAGAACCAGCATATCACCCCAGCCCTGCAGATAGATAGGTTAGTGTCACCAGAACCAGCATATCACCCCAGCCCTGCAGATAGATAGGTTACTGTCACCAGAACCAGCATATCACCCCAGCCCTGCAGATAGATAGGTTAGTGTCACCAGAACCAGCATATCACCCCAGCCCTGCAGATAGATAGGTTACTGTCACCAGAACCAGCATATCACCCCAGCCCTTCAGATAGATAGGTTACTGTCACCAGAACCAGCATATCACCCCAGTCCTGCAGATAGATAGGTTACTGTCACCAGAACCAGAATATCACCCCAGCCCTGCAGATAGATAGGTTAGTTTCACCAGAACCAGCATATCACCCCAGTCCTGCAGATAGATAGGTTAGTGTCACCAGAACCAGAATATCACCCCAGTCCTGCAGATAGATAGGTTAGCGTCACCTGATCCAGCATATCACCCCAGCCCTGCAGATAGATAGGTTAGTGTCACTTGATCCAGCATATCACCCCAGCATGCAGATAGATAGGTTAGTGTCACCAGAACCAGCATATCACCCCAGCCCTGCAGATAGATAGGTTAGTGTCACCAGAACCAGCATATCACCCCAGCCCTGCAGATAGATAGGTTAGTGTCACCAGAACCAGCATATCACCCCAATCCTGCAGATAGATAGGTTACTGTCATCAGAACCAGCATATCACCCCAGCCCTGCAGATACATAGGTTATTGTCACCAGAACCAGCATATCACCCCAGTCCTGCAGATAGATAGGTTACTGTCACCAGAACCAGCATATCACCCCAGCTCAGCAGCACCCTCATTGCTCCAAAGAGCTCATTTGCATGATGATAAAACCAGTGATATCTTGGCATTGGTGTCAGCGATTCACAAGGGGAAAACACTATTTTATTCAGGTGACTGTAGCCTATAGATCTGCTGGGCTGGGTACTAATGACACACTCCATTTAAAGAGAACCTTATACCACCTCCACCAAGTCCACCTCTTTACATACTTTAATAGCCGCCCCTCCACTGATTCTGAGCTGAGTTTTTTTCTCTGGCCCCCACCATTTCAGAGTAACAAGTGCTGTTTTGGTGCCTGATACTATTTAGGTTCTGTACTGTCAGATGGGCCGTGTTAGGCAGGAGCAGACAAGGGGGTGTATCTCAGAGCTCTTTGTGATCCTGTCTCAAATGTAGAAAATTAGAGTAATAACTGAAAATATGCCTGTCCGCAGGGGGCTGTGTAGCTGTGTGGTCAGCAATCCGGAAGGATCAAATGAAATTTCGACTCTTAAATTATTCAACAAGCAATATCAGGTAAGTCATTACTGAACTAATCCATTATAGGGCTCTGTTCACACCACATTGGAACTATGGACTCTATCTATCTATCTATCTATCTATCTATCTATCTATCTCCTATCTATCTATCTATCTATCTATCTATCTATCTATCTATCTATCTCCTATCTATCTATCTATCTATCCATCCATCCATGATCTACATCTGCACTCCCATGCCTTATCCTCCGCCCTGGATTGTGTTGTGCATTGGTCTGTATCTTTTTTGGCTATACGGTATTGTACTCAGATGCCACTAAGGCAAACCAATCCCCCCAGAATAAATAAAGTGATATTCTATTCTAACCTCAGAATGACCCTCATCGTGAGACTACCAATGAAATAGACCATAGAATATATAAAACCATTACTGAAATTTTACAATTATTTTCAGGAAAAAACTCGCCAGTTGATAGAGACTGGGATGTACGACACCAAGGAAGACTTCACCGTTGTCGTTCAGCCATTTATGGAGCACCTTCAAATACCAAGAAATGAAGTAAGCAATTTGTAGTATAAAAATAATCTTAAAGGGGTTGTACAGGATATAAAATTTTTCACTAGGAGGCCAGGGGAGGTGAAAAGAAGCAAACCATACTCACCTGCCCCTGGTAGGCCGGTGTCTTCCACTGTGGTCCAATCCTGCTGTTCCCAGGGTGTTGTTCTGACAGAAGTCATCACTGAATGTAACCCCTGAGACCAACCAGCGGTCTAAGGAAAGGACATGGGACATCACAAGTGACGTATCTGAGTGATGTCCCGGTTCCTTTCCTTAGGCCACTGCTTGGCCTTGGCGGTCATGTGACATGAAGACTTCCATCAAGTGCCACGGGATGAAACAGCAGTGGGGACACCGGAGAACTGAGTACAGGTGAGTTTTTTTTTTTTTTTTAATTTTTCACCTTCCCTGGTCTCCTGGTGGAAAATTTTATATCCTGGACAACTCCTTTAAATATTCTGAATTGTGGACTTCACAGAGGATTAGGTTGAAATCCTACATCGTCTTGTAATGACTGAGCAAAAACGAAGGTGTCCATTCTATAGAAGAATAGAATGGACCATCTTGTGATAGAGTCTTGGTTTTAATCTAAAGAGATATCTGTTTGCTCTGTACAGGAAGGAGTCCCGGACAGATCCTACATGGCTCCGGACTGTTTCCATTTTGGAGAGAAGGCTCACGCTCAGGGGGCACGTGCTTTATGGAAAAATATGGTGAGATTCAGATTTTTTTTTTTTCTTTGCATGGACTGATCGACCTATTCCTAACAACCTCAATGCATTGTAGACAACCTTCGTATTGGCCATAAGTCTTTATATAAGATAAAGCATCATCTACTGAGTCGAGAAATGGGCTAAAGGTTTGGTCATATACACTGAAATCTCTCTCAGACAACCACATTAAAAAGTGGTCTTCTATGGGGTGGTCTTCTCAAAGAAGATGGCTAGGATAGAATCTGTCTCCGAAAAAGTGTTCTGGCTAAGGGGGTAGTCTCTTCAAAGACCTGATCTTTTGGAGAAGATTCATTGTCTATACAAAAATTTCCAAAACACAGTAATGGTCCAACTCCAATGAGTGTCAATGTTTTTGTAAGCTCCTCCATGTGCTCCATAAAAAATCTGGTTAGTTTTTACCTGCATTGACCATGAGAACAATGAAATTGTTAATTCTTCAAGGAAAAGTCACAGTCATCATCCTTAGGCTTGTGGGGATCTGAGACACATCGATGGCACATCAGCGTTATTGTGTTAGCCTTGGAGTTGTCTATGGATACTCTTTAAAATATGGATTTGCCATGGACAATGAGGTCTGATTTACCTTCAGTATGGACATGACTCCATGCTTGTTTATACATTTGTACACATTTTGCTTCTCCATGTATAGAGAGGTTGTCCACCGCCCCGTAGTCCACCGTCCCAGTAGTCCACTGCCCCATAGTCCAAAGCCCAGTAGTCCACCGCCCCTTAGTCCACCGCCCTGTAGTCCACCACCCTGTAAAACCATTAATACATTTTTGTGTTTTAGTTTGAACCTGTCGGACAGAAGACGGATAACCAGGGGCTTGATGAGAACATCAGTATTTTCTGCCCCCCTGAGGTAAGTGCACTTAGATCTAGAACTAATAATAACTTGTCGAGCTTCATACAGTATTTACCTGTATCTGAGATATGGTCACTTTATAGATGTCCTTGAAGCTGAAAACCAACTGAGTGGTCACCATCTAAGGGTGCATGCACACTACGTAACGCCGGGCGTGTATGAGAGCCGTACACGCCGGCGTTACAGCAGGGCTGCCGAACACTTCCCATTCACTTCAATGGGAGCGCTCGTAAAGGCCGCTGTTACGAGCGCTCCCATTGAAGTGAATGGGAAGTGTTCGGCAGTCTGCCGTAATGCCGGCGTGTACGGCTCTCATACACGCCCGGCGTTACGTAGTGTGCATGCACCCTAATATTGTACTTTGTTTTAGAATGACCCGTATGTGAAGACTGTGAAGAACAGCAACTATGTCTATCCCACCATTACAACCAACCCAGTAAGTATTCATGTCGCATAAAGAAAAACTTTCACCACCTCCAGTTCTTTACATCCTTTAGTAGTCACCCTCAACTGATTCTGGCAAAGTTGGAATTTTTGTCTCTAGCCCTGACCATTACTGAGCAATCAGTGCTGTTATTTTCAGTGTCTGATATACCATATCAGGAATCATAAGAATAATAAATTTTATTTATATAGCGCCAACATATTCCGTAGCGCTGGACAATTTGTAGGGTTCAAATACAGACAGAAAGATACATTACAAAGAAAGTCATTTCACACAATGGGACTGAGGGCCCTGCTCGCAAGAGCTTACAATCCATGAGGTAGAGGGGGTGACACAAGAGGTAGCAGGGGCGGCATTGCTTATACAGAGGTCAGACACTTTTGTAATATAGGTTACTGTCATTACACAAACATAAAACTTTATGAGCCGTCACTAGTGGTGTCCTTTAACATGTGGATGGAGCTTGGACATATAAAGTTAGCCTGAGATGGCTATATCATGTGGGGAAATGTGGGAGCGGGGACAGAGGAAGGTTACATTTTGGGGATTCTAATTATAGTACGGAAGGGATTACGTTAGACATTGTGATAGGCCTGTCTGAAAAGATGTGTCTTTAGTTTGCGTTTGAAGCTGTAGAAATTGGGAGTTAATCTGATTGTCCGGGGTAGAGCATGCCAGAGAAGTGGTGCAGCTCGGGAGAAGTCTTGTATACGAGCGTGGGAGGTTCTGAATCATACTGAACTGCACTGATTACTCCAGAATGGTGGGGCTGGAGAAAAAAATCCAACTGTGCTGGTGTCAGTGGAGGAGCTGCCAGGCTGAAGAAGGAAGACTTCTCTGGCATTTTATGTTACCAGTGATCTACGTACCACTGAGATATCCCATCCATTTGCTGCTTGGCCCAGTGGAGAGTGAGGGTCCTGTCCTAGTTGTTCCCATCACCATTGCTATTGGAACATGAGGAACATCTTTGTACAATGTTACTTATTCATTGTCATGTGTTCTAGGTGCATGGAACCAAAATGCAATGTACAGAACGCGACCGATCCCCTGTGACACCCACCTCTGGTAAATCCCAAATATCTATACAATCCATTTCACTTGCCTAAATATCTCTTTGCTTCTTCGAGTTTCGTCTTCACAGATGAGTTTATTTATGGGTTTTCCTATTTTTTCAGTTCATGAACTTCGGCCAGCCGATATCACTGTTGTGGCAGCTCTTGGTGATTCCCTGACAGTAAGAAACTGAAATGTTTACTAGATGGCATTTATGTATTACCTATTTTTTAATCAATTGTTGTGGTAATTATACATGTTTAATGTTATTATTTATATTTTTAAAAAATTCTAAAAATCTTGAAGTTCTGACTATGACCACTAAGCCAAATAATATACAGAGACTTCCTGTTTTCTGTAAGGGATTTCTTTGCAGCAGTCACCTCACTTACAGCACACAGATTATCACAACAATCATGTATACATAGAACGAGTCAAAATAGGTGATATCACTGCTCAGCTACTCTTCTTTGTACAATGAGCATGCCTAGAAAACTCTCCCATAAAAATTAAAAGTGTTTGCTCCTGACTGTTGTGTCTATCCCATCTCCAAGAGACAAGAGGTGACAAACTATTTTAGCCTTAGTGGTAAAAGTTGGAACTGCAAAATTTTTAGGAATTTTTTAAATATAAGAATAACATGTCATTTTTTAAAAACATCACAAAAAAACTTAAACGTGTTTTGCAAGACTTTTTGATAATTTTATTAAAAATGTCATCACTATATATTTTTTTAAATAGTACTAAATCCTGCACCCCCTCCCTGCACAAAACATGTCTCAAAAACTCTCCCATAGACTTCAATGAGTCGGCTCCAGAGTATTGTTGCCTATGGCCTTGACTGTGCTGTAAAGCAGATCACTAAATGCTGTTACCAGGACAGAGGAGAATCTCAGACAACATGGCCGCCCCCATATCCATGGACAGGAAATAGAATAAAAAAATATGCAGAAAATAAAACAGATTAAGAAAAAAATAGATTAGATTTTATTAATTGGTTTAAATAATAATAATAATAATAATAATAATAATAAAAATAACAATGTGACATTAAAATAAAATAATAATAATAATAATAATAACAATATAAAAAAATCGGCAAGACAATCAGAGAATGCATATTGTGTTGTATATCCCAGTTTAGTAGCGGTCTACCCTCCGGCCCCCATTATACTGTAAGAATATAAGTAGAATATACATAAACAGCTTTCCCTTCAGAAGTCCCTGGTGAGTTTCTATAATACACAGGTCCTTATGTTACTGTGCTATAACTCTTTCTGGTTTCATATATTTTAGGCAGGTAATGGAATTGGTTCCAATCCCAATGATGTCTTGGATGTGATCAAACAATATCGCGGATTATCATGGAGGTACGGCTATTAGATAATAATAAATAATACCAATAAACCTCACACAACACTCCAAACATCTTATACCTATAGGCCTCATGCACACGACTGAGTGGTTGCACTAGGATCACACTCAGATGACATCCATTGTAATGCTTTATTATGAAATGAGCCATGTTACTGTTGCAATCTAGAATAAAACCGTTGGCGAGCGATCCAGAATACAGTGTCTTATGTCCATCCAGGAAACCGTGTCTTATGGCCAGCCAGAATAATGTGTCTTATGGCCAGCCAGGATAACATGTCTTATGGCCAGCCAGGATAACATGTCTTATGTCCAGCCAGGATAACATGTCTTATGTCCAGCCAGGATAACATGTCTTATGGCCAGCCAGGATAATGTGTCTTATGGCCAGCCAGGATAACGTGTCTTATGGCCAGCCAGGATAATGTGTCTTATGGCCAGCCAGGATAATGTGTCTTATGGCCAGCCAGGATAATGTGTCTTATGGCCAGTCAGGATAACGTGTCTTATGGCCAGCCAGGATAACATGTCTTATGTCCAGCCAGGATAACGTGTCTTATGGCCAGCCAGGATAATGTGTCTTATGGCCAGCCAGGATAATGTGTCTTATGGCCAGCCAGGATAATGTGTCTTATGGCCAGCCAGGATAACGTGTCTTATGGCCAGCCAGGATAATGTGTCTTATGGCCAGCCAGGATAATGTGTCTTATGGCCAGTCAGGATAACATATATATTGGTGAGGCAGCCAGGATACCATGTCTTATAGCCAGCCAGGATGTAATGAATGTAATATAATGAATGTAATATAATGATGTCCTATGTCAATGTCTTTCAGTGTCGGAGGGGATTCTACTCTAGATCAAGTCACTACCTTACCAAGTAAGTTCAGCCATATGTAAAATGATTCATTGCATTAAAGGGTTTAGTAAACCTCCTCTGGGTTTATTTATGCACCAAACTTTTTGTTTCCAGGCTGGTTCTGACCCTGGGTCATGTGATCAGAACCAGCATCGGGCCCTCCAGTCTCTCTGCCTCTTTCTCCCCTGTGTTCATAGCTTACTATGGGGCAGACCATATTATTAGAATAGTAGAGGATTAGCTACTTATGAGCACGAGAGAGAAAGGAGGAGACAGTTCTGGTTTACATCACATGACCCAGGGCCGGTACTGGGCGGAAACCCATAGATCGGCACAGAAGGAACCTCAGAGAAATTGTTTACACATCCCTAGATAGCCCCTTTAACCCCTTAATGACCCCCAATACATGTTATATGATGGTAACAGGTCCCCAGGTCTGCCTACAGTATATTCCAGAGGCGCAGCCTAAGGGAAAGTTCACACGGAGTAACGTGCCGCGTGATGTGGCACGTAGAGTCTGCGTGAGCTTTTGCGGGCCGTATACGCTCCCATTGATTTCAATGGGAGCCGGGATCGTATACGCAGTGCTATTTTGCAGCCGTGATTTTGCGATATCACGCGGCACTTTACTCCGTGTGAACTCAGAACCTGTCAGTATCATTACTGACAACATAATACATTGTGCTATATTATAGCTTAAAAAAAACATTGGCTAAATTGCTGAGGTTTGTGTGTCCACTACCAAAAAAAGTGATCAAAAAGTCTTATATTCCCAAAAATGGTACCAATAAAAACATCCGTGCTTCCTCCATCTTTTTGTGTCACTATAGAGTATACTATGGAGCCCATATAGTAGGGTGTAGAAGGCAGTGAATACACAGACAGGTCATTCCAACAATACAAAAAGACAAATTAATTATTTTTGATTTTTGGTTTTTAGTTTTACGTTTATTTTTGATCACTTTTGGATGTTATCTTCAGTCACTTACAATTCTAACCCTTCCCATTGACTGTTCTCTTGTGCTTTAAGATATCCTCCGACAGTTTAACCCTTTCGTTGCGGGATTCTCTTTAGAGGATGGGAATAGCAACTCGCACAACTCATTTCTCAATAAGGCCGTTCCCGGGGCCAAAGCTATGTAAGAATTTTATCTTTCTTTATCAAGTTTATTTTACAATTGTAGAAGTTGCAGAATTGCTTATGTTAGCCCTATGTAAGGGTGCATTCACACTGAGTAAACGCTGGCTTATTTTGTAGAGTAAAATTACACTTGTAAATTTTGCTATCCCATTGACTTCAATGACATTTTACAGGCGTATTTTTACAGGCGTATTTTTTACAGGCGTATTTTTTACTGGCGTATTTTTACACTTGTAAAAAAATATCATTGAAGTCAATGGGATAGCAAAATTTACAAGTGTAATTTTACTCTACAAAATAAGCTAGCGTTTACTCAGTGTGAATGCACCCTAACTCATATAAAACATACTATATAATATCTATACACATTATACTACACTATTGTAATACTATATAGAATACTAATAATAATCAGGAAACTACAGGTACAAATTGTCAGTACCTTAAGCTCCACCTAGGAAGTAGGAAATATCTACTTTGTCCCCCGATCCTCCCTCTATAGTGTTTTACTACAGGCTGTAAAATGAGAAGCCTTTATTAACTGTTGCATAACCATGACTTATTTTGGTGGCTTACAAATCTCCAACTTATTCCGAAGCTGTTCTGTCGTGTGAGAGCCAATGACATCATCTCCTCTCATTTATGGGAGACTATGGTGGCCGAGGGCATCTTACCAAGCAGAATAACACCAGGGAAAGATCATATGAAGATTTTCCACAATGAAGGAAACTCTCAATATACTGGTCTTTGGAAGTGCCTGAGATCTCCCCTACACAAAACCACGCGCCCCAAGTAATACGATTTCATTTACATAGCGCCAACATATTCCGCAGCACTTTACATATCACAGGACCCGCCCTAGAGCATAGTCCATACATGTTAAATGAGGCGGCTCTTCCTGGTCCGGATCACGGGGTTATCTTAGGATTTCCTATATCGTCCTGTACTTTGCTCCAATGTTCCAGCGGATTGTGATCTATACAGCACATAAATGTACATTTTACAGCCCGTAGTAAAGGAACCATTAACACCCATGATATAATGAACTGTATAATGTCAGATATACGTATCATTACCTCTTATTATATACCGCCAACTGATCACTACTGGAAGACCAGGAGCTACAGTACAATACTGCCCCTATAGGTGATAGTGGCCCCTCATCTGACCCTCTAGGAGGCTTGCAGATCAGTCCCTTTTAAATGAATAAGGCTGATCTGAAATACCAAGGACAACCACTATGCAATGTATGGTGCTGTGCTAAGAATTCGGCCCTCACCCAAACAGCTGATCTGTGAGGGTCCCAGGTGTCAGATCCCCACCAACCAGATATTGTCCTGCTAAGTCTTATATATCTCCGACAAGACACAGCTCTTTGTTAGGTCAGCTTTCCCTCTCCCCTCTATATGTGTTGGGGAGAAGGTTATATAGGGTAGATCAGAGTGTGGAGGGGTGGCGAGCATCCAAGTCTGCAGGGAGGGCAGATCACACAGGAAGAGATGAATCACTCAGGTTGGGTATATGTTTTTTTGTTTGTTTAAAAGAACAGCACCCAGGATAGGCTCTGCAGGGAAGGGAGGGTGATTCTCATACTACTCAGCATCAGTGTCAGTCAGCACAAGGGAGAGGAGATCCCTCCTGATCAGTCCAGGACAGATCTGTGCTGATACATGAGAGCTAGTGATGGCAGCCACATTATCATCAATGTGTAGGTCTTGGAAAACCCCATTAATATCAATACATATGTAGCACTCAGTAAATACTGTTGTGAACTGATCTTATACTTTAGTCACATCCTAAGCTACATTCGGGATTGTGCTTGTATAAGGTAAATGCACAGGCTGCAGGACATCGCATCTCCTTGTTCCCTCCTGTATCATTCAGTATGTGCCTATAGACTGCTCTGCTGCCGTGCATTGTGGGAGTTGTAGTGCTCACAACCAACAGTATTCTAAATTCAGCCCTTTATAGCCAGGGTATAAACATTAGCTAAAGAGCGGTGTAAAATTATTACATGTACACTATTATAAAGCTGTGTAATAAAAACGATGTCTTGTTGCTTTGCAGTGATATGCCCACCCAGGCCAGAGCTCTGGTGGACCATATGAAACAAGACAAGGTGAGTTACTACATAACCTCAGAGATGTGTGTTATAACCAATTTTAATTCATTTGTAAATTTTGTAAATGAAAAGTTAAGCAATTTGCTAAATAATCTACATTATTACAGTTACATCCTATTTTTCCCTCTGTGTAACTCCTTCATATAGTTGGCTGTCCTGCTAAGTCTTATATATCTCTGACAAGACACAGCTCTTTGT
Organism: Leptodactylus fuscus; assembly: GCF_031893055.1. Lineage (NCBI taxonomy): Eukaryota > Metazoa > Chordata > Amphibia > Anura > Leptodactylidae > Leptodactylus > Leptodactylus fuscus. The sequence goes on along the minus strand of NC_134267.1, from coordinate 24,175,980 downwards.
TAGGTCAGCAAACCCTCTCCCTTCTATATGTGTTGGGGAGAAGGTTATATAGGGTAGATCAGAGTGTGGAGGGGTGGGAAGCATCCAAGTCTGCAGGGAGGGCAGATCACAGAGGGAGACGTGAATCACTCAGGCTGTATATGTTAAGAGGACAGACTCTGCAGGGGAGGGAAGGTGAATTGCACACTACTCAGCATCAGTGTCAGGCAGCACAATGGAGAGAAGATCCCTCATGATTATCCAAGGACTGATCTGTGCTGATACATGATAGATAGTTATTAGAGATGAGCGAGTACTGTTCGGATCAGCCGATCCGAACAGCACGCACCATAGAAATGAATGGATGCACCTGGGACTTCCGCTTTGACGGCGGCCGGCCGCTTAACCCCCCGCGTGCCGGCTACGTCCATTCATTTCTATGCGAGCGTGCTGTTCGGATCGGCTGATCCGAACAGTGCTCACTCATCTCTAATAGTTATGGCAGCCACATCCTGGACACACAGACCTCACATCCAGCATGTAATACTGAGGGACACGTCTACGTGAGAGAGATCTGAAACTGAATACACAATGATGGAAATATAACTATAATATAATGATGACGATTAATAAAATCTTAAATATTTTGCAGAGAATTAATTTTAACAATGACTGGAAGGTGATCACAGTATTCATCGGAGCCAATGACCTGTGTGCGTCCTGTACCGACAGCGTAAGTCATGAGAACTAATACTACTGCTATATATATGGAATACAAGATGGTAACAGAGTGACAACCTATCATAGAGGATTATGTCAGGGTTCCAGAAGATACTCCGATCGGTTGTCAGTTCCCTTCCCCCAGTTCTAGATATGTATTGGGTCTGCACATAGACATTTAAGGGGCTACATCTGCAGATGAGCCAAAAATGATTGTGTTCAGTAAGTTGATCATATAATTTGTATGGACGTATAAGGTGAGTCTTCTAGTGAGTGTGAATACTTCTGTAATGCATGTTGTACCTCAGACTTCATCTAATGTCCATGTCCTTGTGGTTCCCCCTCAGAATGTCTTCTCACCGTCCACCTACACCAACAACATCCGGAGGGCTCTGGATATCCTGCATGCTGAGGTTGGTTTCTGGACATTACACAGGCAACCCATTGATGGCGATGACAAGTGTGTATTGCGTCATTTCCCTTATGGTGGTGCAGATAATTAACCCCTTGGTGATAGGTTCCTGTCCGATCACAGGTGAAGGTTGGGGGTTCCAGAAGTGATCAGTTTATTATTGGAAGACCCTTCATAAAACTGCAGTTGAAAAGTGGAGGACCTCTATGAAGGCGTTTCCTTAGCTAGGGGGAATTTTTGATACTGAAGTATCCCAATCAGTATCAGATCTGTGGGGGTCCAACTCCCAGACCCCACAGAGATCAGCTGTTCCAGGCAGTCTTCAGTGCCAAAAACTATACAGGGAATGGATCTGGAAGAAGAAGACGCCATCAACTGTATGTGGTGGTGCTAGAACCAGAAGACTCCATCCACTATATAGCGGCAGTGCCAGGGCCAGAGAGCTCCATCCACTGTATAGTGGCGGTGCAAGAGTACTGCAGCTCTGCTTGTGTCCACTTGAATGGTCGCTGACCTGCAGTCACCCAGCCCCCCACCCTTCTCTATACGACATGTCAGTAAGTGAATTTCCTTTGAGTCTGCTGTTACTTGACTACCTGTATTGCTCCTCCAGGTTCCCCGGGCCTTTGTCAACCTGGTGGAGGTGATGGACATTATGCCACTAAGAGAGGCGGTGCTGGACCAGCGTGTCAGCTGTCCTACTGTCCTGACAAGGTAATATGGAGCTCCATATCTAAAACACAAGACTCTGCCTCTTATAAAGATGTATTAATAAATTGTATAGCACTGAATACTGAACTGAAAGACCAGGCGGCATCCACTGAGTGTAAGGAGTATTGTCGTGTAGTATTATATAAGTAGTAGAGCAGTGGTGTTAGCCCCGGGCGGTAGATGTGAGTCTGTATAACCTGGATGTCTCCTGTAATCCTCATAGTATGCTGTGCCCTTGTCTGCTGAATGTCCAGGGGAATACTGAAGAGCTCCAAGTATTGAGGAGAACCAACAGCGCCTATCAGGTACAAGACGGTGTTATAACCTGAGATTGGTGAACCGCATGAATCCTTTGGATCAAACACTCAGCCTTTTCTGACCACTCATGTTTTCTTCCCCGTACAGCACAGTCTCCGTCAGTTCATTGACTCTGGAAGATACGACACCAGAGAAGATTTCACGGTGGTTCTCCAGCCATTCTTCCGCAATCCAAAAATTCCTCATCTCTCGGTAATCCAGTCCTTGTATATAGACTTTGTGTTTTATCCTAGATTTTCTAATAATACATAGTGGTTAAATATACAATATTGGGGTCCCTGGAATTCCTTGTACACTAAGAGAATATAGCTGTACACTGGGAGGAGGTAGCGGTACACTACAAGGAGATAGCAGTACACTAGGAGGAGGTAGTGGTACTCTAGGAAGATATAGCCATACACTAGGAGGAGGTAGCGGTACTCTAGGAGGATATAGCCATACACTAGGAGGAGGTAGCGGTACTCTAGGAGGATATAGCCATACACTAGGAGGAGGTAGCGGTACACTACAAGGAGATAGCGGTACATCAGGAGGAGGTAGTGGAACACTAGGAAGATGTAGCCATACACTAGGAGGAGGTAGTGGTACTCTAGGAGGATATAGCCATACACTTGGAGGAGGTAGCGGTACTCTAGGAGGAGGTAGAGGTACAGTAGAAGGAGGTAGCGGTACTCTAGGAGGATATAGCCATACACTTGGAGGAGGTAGCGGTACTCTAGGAGGAGGTAGAGGTACAGTAGAAGGAGGTAGCGGTACTCTAGGAGGATATAGCCATACACTAGGAGGAGGTAGCGGTACTCTAGGAGGATATAGCCATACACTAGGAGGAGATAGCGGTACTCTAGGAGGATATAGCCATACACTAGGAGGAGGTAGCGGTACTCTAGGAGGATATAGCCATACACTAGGAGGAGGTAGCGGTACTCTAGGAGGATATAGCCATACACTAGGAGGAGGTAGCGGTACTCTAGGAGGATATAGCCATACACTAGGAGGAGGTAGCGGTACTCTAGGAGGATATAGCCATACACTAGGAGGAGGTAGCGGTACACTACAAGGAGATAGCGGTACATCAGGAGGAGGTAGTGGAACACTAGGAAGATGTAGCAGTACTCTAGGAGGATATAGCCATACACTAGGAAGAGGTAGCGGTACTCTAGGAGGATATAGCCATACACTAGAAGGAGGTAGTGATACACTAGCAGGAGATAGCAGTACATAAGAGGAGATAACGGTACATCATGAGGAGGTACTGTACACTAGCAGGAGATAGTGGTGCACTAAGAGTAGATGACAGTACACTAGGAGAAGATAGAGGTGCACTAGGAGGAGGTAGCGGTACACCAGGAGAAGATAGCGGTACACCAGGAGCAGGTAGGGGTACACTATAAGGAGGTACTGTACACTAGGAGGGGAAAACTAAATAACATATATCTAATATATAAATCTATTTTCCATATTTATAAGACAGGAGAGCCTGATATTTCGTATCTCGCCCCGGACTGTTTCCACCTCAGCCAGAAGTCTCACACTCAGCTCGCCAGGATGCTCTGGAACAACATGGTAAAGTCATTCATGGATTACATAACATTGAGGTCTTCATTGTCTTTAGTGATGATTCTTCAGTTGACTTTCATCAACTGAAAATGTCCACAAGCTGCTGGTGATGGATGAGATTGGGGGCCATGCAGCACCACATGGGCTGGGCTCACTAAGCGCTGCTGTCTGCAATATCATCTGATCTTGTTGACAGTTTCCAGGTAGTGATATGTTTTCCTACTCTGTATGGAATAAATATAAACAAGGCAATGTAACAAAACATTAAGGGGTCATCCACCTATACAAAATCTCAAGATAACCCATTGATTTTCGATGATCGGGGGTCTGACTGTTGCAAAATTGTTCCTTGGAGCGCGCGCATTGTTTACATGCCATCAATTTTTGTAAACCCCTTTCAGAGGAGGATGGATAGAAAAGAGGATGTAATGAGTACTGCATTGGTATCCTATAGACTTGAATGTACGCTCCCAGAGGCAGCTGATCTGCAGGGGTCCCAACGTATACTATTCAGAGGCAGAGCCTTAGTCGCTGCCAGGCAGTGTCTTACAATATTGTGTAGGATCTTCATGTCTAGTCTGGATTTACACATCTTCATCTCGTTGTGACAAAGTTTACAAAGTTCCTGCCTCTCATTGGGTCTCTTATCTGCTTTTATTTCCCAGCTTGAGCCTCTTGACCAGAAGACGGACACTTTTGATTTTACTGAGAATATCCCGCTCAGATGTCCTACACAGGTAGGCGGCCTCCGTCCTCATCCGCTACTGGAGATAAGACAACCCTAAAGTAACAGAGATGGGTTGAGAACATGCACCTAAAATCCACCTGTAGAGTCGCCTCTTGCAATCACTTTGGATGTGGGGTCAGCTCCAAGCTTGTTCTATTTTGCTATAATTTTTGGCATATTTTAAGACAATTTCCACTATTTTGGGAAACTGTCAAGACCTCATCTCATTTAGCCAGCCATGTGTTAGAGAAACCCTATGACGGTCGTCCTTTAGACTATAACAATGAATAAGCAACTCCACCTCCTACAAGGATCGGGCTCTAAGAGCAAACACTTGTAAATATGCTGAATTATGACTCTTCCTTCCTTTTTCAGGCACAGCCATACCTGAGGACCTACAAGAACAGCAACTACAACTATCCCGTCCCATCACCCACACCAAAGCCTGTTGATGTAAGGTTACTCATACCATGGGCCTTATCTCACTGCATATTAACCGCTTGGGTCATGTATTTAGAGGGGAGTTCCATCTTAAGCTGTCCATATTCTTATTCATTCCTACTGAACCCCCCCTTAAACAAATGCAAGTGTGCAAGGTCTCCCATTTCTCTAATCTCCCTCATCAAACAAGCACGCCTAAATATTTTATACACATCGTATACTGTATAAGGTTAGAGGCGGACACCAGGGGTAGAATTATGCACCATAACCAAGTTTAGGGGCAAGGCAAGGTGCAGGGAAAGTCACACGGACAGCAAGTGGTTAAAAGCAGGAACAGTACTTTACTGCCTTGCGACATCCGCCTGAAGACATTCCCTCCTCCCGACTAGGCTCATTCATTTGGGCTTAATCCGGAGCGGAGTGCGTGACTGCATCGGCATCCAGTCACAGCTACCTGTATTTTGGACCTGAATCTGAGACGGCCTCCGCCTCAGGTTCCGGTCCAAAAAACCCCATTTGAACTTACCCTTACAGTCATACCACTTGGCTCCAGGTTCCCCGCAGGGTCTCTCTAGCCCGACTCTGTATAGCCGCCTCCTAACAACTGCAGCCTTCATCTCTGCAAATAAAAGACACAGCATTAAATATACATGACAAGTGCAAACCAAATGCAAAACATGGTAGAATTTTAGGGTGTTATGCTCTACATTAACCCCTTACAGATCATTCTGTTGTGTGTACGTTGGGTATGGCCACCTTTGCTCGTGGCTGAGTCCCCATTGCTGTGAGCGTCCGGGTTCCCATACCTATTTTGTTACATGTTTATGTCTTTGATCTGTCACCCTGCACTCAGACATGATACTAGAGATGGGTGAACCTTGTGTGACTCGTTTTGCTCATATTCGCACTGGGGTCTCCTCAGACCTCGATGTATAATAAACTGAGGCCTAGTGGAGGTGCGGTAAAATAATGATGTCCGCCACCTTCTCCTTGGCTGTAATGAAGCATTCGGTGCGCGTTCTCTCACATCCTTAGTCCTCTTCTGGCTACGTCTCTTCTGTGACATTACGGACCCCTGACAACATGGTCTGTACATTTTCTGTAAATTCTGCTGCCCCGGACAGCTGCCTAGTGTGCCCGTATGCTATAACTCTCTGTATGGGACATCATTTATCAGTAACGGATCTGCTGCTCATTACTATGATTATTATATTATATTATTATTCCAGTCATATCTTCTGTCTCCTCACAGAACTGGGGCAGTGATATGAATTGTCGAGATTTCATCGCAGAGTCCAATAGTATTCCCGAGTCAGGTGAGGATGACATAAAATGAAAATCTCCAATTAATATTTTACTATAATTTCACTGATTTTATTATTATAACTTTTTACTGTGCAGATATTCCTTATTCTGTATATTACGCCATCCAGCAGGGACAATTTCTGTAGCTTTTAGTGTACGGGGAAGGCCAGAATTCAGAATATACAGTATTTTATATCACTTGTAATACTGGAGGTGACCACAAGGGGACGTATTATAGTGTTTGGTCTTTATATCACAACTAGTTCTTATTATTTACAGTCCACAAGCTCCGCCCAGGAGATATCAAGGTGGTGGCAGCTCTGGGGGATTCACTGACTGTAAGTCTCTTATGTTGTCTTTATGTTATTATTAATGTGGGATTCAAAGGGTTCCTGAGCTTTCTTGAAAAGTTGAAATATGTCTGGCTAGGCAGTCTGTTCTCTGGCTGTATACATTCATATATGGAGTCATATCAGTTTTCTGCTGCTAATAGCCCCATAATAACTGTAGAACATTTTAGTTTTCAACATGATGCAAGAAGTGTGTACAATACAGAGCAGTGTACCCCTCCCTTATTAATCACGACTACTACTACTACTATTATTGGTTTCTTTATATGTAATTCTGCCAGGTGTAACTGTAAAATAGCAAACAAATAGCTGAGAAAAGCTGAACTAAGCATCATATAGGAGGTCTAGGGCACTGGACTGCAAATACAGGGCATGATGCACCTAAAAAGATCCCTGACACAAAAATAGAGAAATCTATGAGCACAATAGGGAAAGAAGCTCAATGTCTATGTGTAATAACACAAGCAGCTAGTCAGTAGTACTTAGAAGTACATTGTAAACTCTCCTTACATTGTAGAAACTGCAGAAAGCTTTGTGCAGACGTGTACCAGCCCTTCCCCTCTGTATTCAGTGTGTGAAGGAAACTATCCCCTCCTCCCTTTGCTTACTGTGAACGCATCTTGATTTTAAAGGTAACTAAAGACTAGAGATGAGCGAACAGTGAAATATTCGAGATTCGTTTCGAATAGAGCCTCAATATTCGACTACTCGATCAAATATAGAATGCCGTTATAGTCTATGGGAAAAAATGCTCGTTTCAGGAGAAACCACTATTCGACTAAAGGAGAGTCACGAAGTCCACGAATAGCAGGAGGAAAGTGTTTAGGAGGAGCGCTGTGCAGTTAACGCACACGGACCCAATTATAGTCTATGGGGTCCATGCGCTTTAACTGCACAGCGCTTGCAGTTGCGCTGATAAAAAGTCAGCTCCCTCGTAACCACAAGCTGCCAGCTCTCCCAGCTAGCAAAGACGAGCCTGCGGCAAATCAACGCTGGTTCTGCAGCAGGCTCGTCCTTGCTAGTCGGGAGAGCTGGCAGCTTGCTGTTACAAGGCAGCTGACTTTTTTGTCATAGGAATGCATTGACTAGCGTTGATTGGCCAGTGTACAGCATTCGGCCAATCAACGCTGGTTCTACCAGAGGCTCGTCTGTGAGGAGGCAGAGTCTAAAATCGGTTAAACATACCATAGAAATAGTGGTCAAAAATTTTATGAATTCAATACAATATCTATAAAATATATAAATTTTTATTGAATAAATATTAAAAATTCATTTCAGCAGGGCAGATGGAAAAAGCAAATTGAACCATACAAACAAGGAAACAACAACATAGTAATGCTGTGTATGTACTAGATAGTAGATCTAACAAATAATCTGGAGTATATACAGACACAGATATAAATAGCTACACACCAGGTAAAGTGGCACACCAGGTAAAATGGCATATAAGTATATCAAGGAGTAAC